>NC_133647.1:147281206-147581206 GCF_009905375.1 Apium graveolens
AAATAAAAATATGGGCCCTAATTTTATAATTTTTGAGTAAAAAAATTATAAATATTTTATATGCAATATATGCCAAAAATTCCCAAAAATTGTGAATAATGCAAAAATGCAAGAAATATATAATGAAAGTCCCTATAATTTTATAAATAAAAATGTGATTTTGTGGGGTTTTTTGACACCCAATGGGGCCCGGAAAAATCATTTTTTTTCGCAAAACTAGAAAATTTATAAATTATCTAGATGTTCAGAACAATGCGATTGTAAAAGCCATTTGATGAAAATAAGGCCCATTATTTTTTATTTGAAAATACTGCTTTAAAATCATCGTTTGGGGTCGTAAAACATTTGAAATAAAACCTATAAATGCATAATAAAATATCTGAAACATACTTAAAAATACAGAATGACATGGGATACACGTATCACGTAACAGTTAGGGTTTATCAATCAGATAATCACACATAAATAACACATTAATTCACATATTTTATTATAATCATGATATATATAAACGTAAAGTTCCTAGTCGTTACATCTTCTGTAAGGAGAACCCCAAACTGAACTAAGTTCTTTATCATCTGAATCGTGCTCGACTTGATCTCAAAAATGTTATCCGGATGGTTGGTCTGATAATACTTGATGAATAATCATTGATCTTTCGCTATTAATAGTCCATCAAAGCCTTAGGAATTTCTGCTTGATCTCCCATCACTACTAAAGCTGGTGTCCTCGACTTTCTCTTCTTCTTCTTCTACTTTCTCTCCGTCCTCAAAAACTTCCCTTCTAATCACAAACAGCTTCTTCCTCGGCTTGATCCAAAGTTCTCTTACGAGGCCCCCGAACGTGTATGCATACACGCTCGCTAGAGTAACTGAAATACGACAAGGAAAAGAGTAGTAAGTAACAATATCTGAGTCAATGAACTTTAACGATCACTAATGACAAACACATAAACTAAAAGTTAACACCGAGTCCCCGACAGCGGCGTCAAAAACTTGTTAGTCACTAATCATGCGCTAATAATTCACGCTATTATACGCGAATCGCAAGTATATAGAATTTATTTCTAGTTCCTTCCCACAGAGACTGGTTTAGGTTAATTTTGTGATTTATGCACTTATGCAACAATGATATGGCTATTATTCAATGCTAAGATGAATAACAAATTGGGTTTTGATTATACTACGATTAACGATTGAGAATTATACTAGAGAACATTACTTAAGAGATTAAAGAGAATTGAATAATATATGACACAAACATGGGATTCTAACTTCATTCAGTACTTCATTCAATAGCCATTTTGTTCTTAACATTAACATGTAATGGTGATGACACTAATCAGATAACATAAAACTGATAAACGCCAACTTTCGTTATACGAATACTATACTACCAGACATCCACAAAAGAGATAGAAGCTGAATAGACACCAATTATATTGAGACCCTATATGTCTATAGAATTTGATAACATAACGGTTTAATGCACAAGTTATCCTCATGATTACATAGGGAAAGTAAGATGGTTAAAATTACCTATGAATCACGCATAAAAATAACACATGAACCTATGCTAGCATGGCAAGTTCTAAACCCTTAAATTCACTTTCGCTTCATTAAGAATTAACACGCTATCTTATAAGTTCCGGACGCTCATAAGACGAATAAGCACAACCAAAAATAGGTTATCATATAATCACCACACACTAAGGCATCGAAACAAATCAACTAAATAAATCCATAAATAAATCCGCTAGAACCCCACGATAACGATTAGCCCATAATCGGACTCATCATCAACGTGGGTTCCGATGAAAGTATGGTATAATAAACGTAGTCTTTATAAACAAATAATAAACCAAGTACGTAATCCAGAGAATTAGGTACAACAAAATAAGAAACGAGCATCCAAGATTACAACATAGAACAAAGATTCACAAGAATAAACTAGATCTTCTTCGCCTTCGTTGAATTGTGCTATAGGTCTTCTTGTCGTCTTCTCCTTAAGCTTCGTTATAAAAAATGTCTTTTTATTGTCTTTAAATAGCACCCCAATTAATCCAAAAGCCCACAAAAATAGTCTTCTAATTGAAAAAGGAAACTGGATTCCCGACCTGGCGCGACCGCGCGCTTCACCAGCACGGGCGCGCTGACATTCTGCTTCTCTGGCGCGCGCTAGCACAGCGCGGGCGCGTCGGTCCTCTGGAAAAACTGGAATTGCCTTCTTTTCTTGTTGCAACGAGTTGGTCTTCACGAGCCTTTACTCCTTCAAATCAATGCTAATTCACCTGAATCCTGGATTAATGCCTGAAATGTAAAAATACTAGAAAACACATTAAAACACCAATAACTTGAGTACAAAAACACCAATTCAAAGCTTAATGGAGCGTTATAAAGTGTCATAAATGCCACTCAACAGTTGTCTAAGCAGATAGTGAAAAAGAGGGGTTTTCTACCTTCTGGTAAGGATGGTAAGCTTCTCGAGATGATCTTGGAGATGGGATGGGTTTCGTTTGTGAGGCACCCGAGGCTGTGCCTATGAGTATCGTTCGCAAGTTCTATGTGAACGTAAAGCTGATAAGAATGGGTATTTGGTTGTACGTGGATTGACAGTGGATTATAGCCCGGAAGCTATTCGCAGGGTTATCAACCAACCTGTGAGGCAGCCACTCAGGAGGAGTGGGTTAATAAGATGGGGGAGGAGTTTAATTTGGATTTGATTATGGCTACTCTATATATCCCGAATACACATTGGAAGTTCAAGAGGGGATCGAACGAGTATCTCAATTTCCCTGCTTCATGTATGAACAGGTTTGCTCGTGCTTGGAATGCTTTTATTTGTGCGAATATCATGCCTTCTTCTCATGTGCATGATGTGACTGTATATCGTGTGAAGTTGTTATGGGGATTTTGTATGGAGATTATATGGATCTTGTTCTGTTATTCATCAGGGTATTTTACGGTTTTTGCGTGGAGGCACTACGGGGTCTATCCCTTATGCTTCGATTGTGACCAAGCTTTGTGTTGCGGTGGGAGTTCATTGGCCCGCACACGAGCAGCTTCGGTTACCGAGCACCCCCATCGATAGTTCTACGATCTTGACCATGCAGGAGTGGTATGGTGGGAAGGCTGACGAGAAAGAACTTGGGTACACCTTTGATCATTTGCCGGTGGCTAGCCAGCCAATCAGATGTATGTTGGTGGTTCGACTCAGGCACGCAGAGCAGCATGGAGACATCAGGTTGGTGAGGCTAATTCTTCGCAGCAGCAGCAGGAGGCAGAGGATAGTGCTGGTTTAGGCTCGACGCGGTATAAGCGTTTGACGAGGCGGATGGATGCTATGTATGAGTCGCAGAGCAGGTTTGTGCAGGATCTTACTCAGGCATTGGGTACATCTTTTAGAGCCATGGGGGTTGACATACAGTGGCCAGTTTTTGGAGAGGATTCTATATACCCCCCCTCCTGACACTCCACCTGTGGAGGGTGATGATCATTCTTCTTCCGAGTAGGTATGCCTTGATTCCTTACTATTACCTTCAATGAGGATAGTGAAATTTTTAAGTATGGGGGTGATAGTAAAGGAATATTTGTGTGTGAGTCCATATAGATTCATATTCATGATAGTTTACTTCATATAGTTTGCATATTTGTCATGTAGTTATTTGTTTTTGTTTTTGTTTTGCGTATTTGTTATCATGTTATTATGTTGCATATAGTTGCATTGGCATTATATCATGATCCCTTAGGTTGCTTTTTCGCTTGATTTGTGATGTTGATTCGAGTGTAGTGATGTCGTATAGAGGAATGTTAAGTCCTAACGAATTGATTTGCATGATAAAAACAAGAAAAATGTCACTAAGTCTTATAGGTTACTTGAGTGCTAGATCATGATCATGACTTGTTTGTTTGTAAAGGTTTAATCACTTGTTTATGTCTAGAATTTATGTTATTCTCTTAGTGACGAAATAACATGGATTTTTAAAATTGGAGAAAAACATTGGATATCAACGCTAGTTGTGGCTAGGCGTTAAATGGCTAGTAGCCGGCTCATATTTATATGAGTAGTGTAGGGTTGAGGCGATGGAGCGAACGCACTCGTTCAGAACATGAAAAAAATAATAGAAAAAAAAGAAAAAAAAAAGAAAAAAAAATATGTGTTATGCATAATTGATCACGAGTGGGCTCTTTAATACTCGAGTTATTAAGATCTAGGGGATTTTGTGCCTAGTGACCTAAGGCTTTGATAGTCTGGGATCCGCTAACGTAACGCTCGCTACATGGGTATTATTACATTAGTCTTTGTGGACCCTCGCTCATTACACGATCAATTAGCATGTTTGTGTTTTGTTATGTGTTATCAATAAAAGCATGAATCCTTGTATAACTTTGATAAAAAATGAAGTGTTGTTAGTCATTTTGAGTCGTTATTCTATTTATAACCTTGTGATTGTCTTAACGAGAGGTGAGTTATGATTATTGATCTAATTTCGAGAGTATATCTGTTAAGCAATTGCACACACGCACGTTTTTGGCTTGTGAGTTGATTTGTGGGATTTGATTGAACTTTGTGTGAATAACTGCATTCTTTAAGATGTTGCTTATTGATTGGTTTAGTTATTCTGAGGGGATCATTGCATTCATGTTAGTTGCATTCATGTTAGTTGCATTCATGCATTTTTATTTTTTGTTTTTGAGTCTGTTATGCTTGAGGACAAGCACGATTCAAGTTTGGGGGTGTGATAAGTGGCATTTATGTCCACTTAGAACGCTTCGTAAAGGCTCAAATTGGTGTTTTGTACTCAAGTTATTTGTGTTTTGATGTGTTTTTGTTGTGTTTTTGCATTTCAGGGCAATATTAGAAATAAGGATTGGATATTTCATGTTTTATGCTTGAAAGAGTGTTAGGATGGAACCTCGGTTTATTGCGCACAAGAAACCAGCACGAGAATATCAAGAAAGCAGGAAAATCCAGTTTTTCCAGAAGCTCAGGGCGGTCGCACTACTCTTGGGAGCGGCCGCGCCCATTTGAAAGAAATTCAGGGCGGCCGCGCTAGGTATTGGGGGCGGTCGCGCAGGGTCGAATTTCAAGAATCCTGATTCTATTAGAAGATTGATTTGTTGGACTCCTGATCTGTTGGGCTGGTAATTAAAGATTTTTAAAGACGTTTTTCATATAAGAGAGCAAGGAGAGAGCAGAAAGAAGACCTAATAGCACAATATAACGAAGGAGAAGAAGATCTTGTTTTTACTTGTGATTCTTTGCTTAAGTTGTAATCTTGGATGCTTGTTTTCTTTGTTGTTTGAACCTAATACTCTTGTTAATATACTTTTGATTATTATTCAGTTTATAAGACCTAGTTATTTACCATGCTTTCATTGGAACCCATGGTGACGATGAGTTCGGTTATAAACTAATCATTATTGTAACACCCCCAGATCCGGGGTCGGGGATCCGGGTCGTCACGATCTTTCTTTCCACAATATCACTTCACTTAATTAATAATAAATAACCTTATGTTGTGACCCCACACTAACACACACCACAACCCGTTATAGTCTCAGAGATGAAATTTAAATAAGTACAAGTCTTTGAATCCACAATTTAAAAGTTATTACAACCCAAAATGATTACTTGATAAATTTACAGTTAATTGCCATTATCTGCCACAAGTTATAATTATACATAATTGATTCTCAAAAGTAGATGGTCTGATCTACAATAGATCTACCTCTGCAGCTATAGCAGCTACAACATCAACGGGAAGAAGCGGGACGCTTCCCACGCGCTTGCGCTGGGTCTGCTGGAGTCTGGCCATCTTTCCTAACTGTTGTTGTGTGATGAAGAAATAAAGCAAGGGTGAGCAGCAAGCCCACCAAAATAATATGTATAATGATTAATAGTATATGAGCCTTCTCATAGTACTCATGAAAGTCTTGGTCAAAAGAAATGAACCAAGTTTGATATCTTAATGCGATGAAGTCGCAAAATATTCAGTATATATACATATATACTTTTCAAAATCTTGGAAGTCCTCTTCCATCCATAATATACACAGAGTTCCAGTTTATAACTGTATACACAAAAAATATCGTTGCAAGGTGATCTCATATATCTAACCTTGTCTCAACGTTTTTTCGAAAATCTTTGTCATTCATAAGACAATCATTAACCTGATATAAGTTTAAAAGATGAAGTTACAAGATACCCCAAAATACTTATATCTTTCCCAAATACTACTTGAACTACCCCCGTTCAAGTTATAATCAGTTTCAAAGGTTCATCACATAGATGAGACTACAAGACAAGATTTGAATAGATTCAATCTTTGAATATCATTATAAATAATGAAGTTACGAGATACTTCATTAAGTCCCGATATATAAATATATTCATATATATCTCCCATACATTTCCTGAAAACCTCTGTCATGTAAAGTATGAACAAAGTTGCAATATCCAATGAATTCGGAAGGAAAAGAATTTTGGCATAAACCAGATATCTTGCTGATCAGGCAAAGATACCAATAAGTAACCTTTTCTACTGTAGATGGATGAATTCCTCACCGGTCATCACCCTGGCCGCATTAGGACCTCGCGCTAGACCGTTACCCCGGCCACTCACGCGTTGATGGACTGCCACCCAGCCACTTACACATTCATAGACCGTACCCCGGCCTGTCGCTTATGCCGACTCAATCAGATGGACTTACTTCCCGAAATTGGGCAAGTAATCAAATTGTTTTCTCAAAACAGCAACCATGTTGCGAATATAAAATACACCACAGAGCCGGATCCCCAAGATTTTTGAGCGAATATTCAAGTCTCCTTAAAATGGAAGATCTTGAATTTGGAAACAAGTTTGGGATCCTCTCTACCTTTTAAATTCATTTTGAAGACTCGAAAATATTTCTAAGAATGTTTGGAGTAATGCTGATTTAATAAAATAAATCAGTCCCAATATGAAAGAAATATCTGAATATTATTATTTAAATAATACTCCCATAAAGAATAATTGAGGTAGAAGTTGGAAAACTTATACTTGACTGAATAGCAATTAATCAAAGATATACTTATACGAAAGTAATATCTTTATTTGAATAATCAAAAATAAGTTTGACTATCGACACCTTATTCTTTAATACAATAAAGAATATTATAAGTAATAAGCGGAGTCATAATACCTCGAATGAATATTATAAATAATATTCATTAAATAAAATAAAGGAGTCATACATCCTCAAATGAATATCCAATTAATAATCATTAAATAATATAAACTGAGTCATAAGCCCTCGAATGAATATTCAAATCATATTGAAATAATAAAATAAACTGAGTCATAACCCTCGAATGAATATTCAAATCATATTCAAATAATAAAATAAACTGAGTCATAACCCTCGAATGAATATTCAATATAGTATTCAATTAATAAAATAAAAGTTATCGAATAAACCTTATTCGATTAATAGTTTGGAAAACTATAACCATATATATATAAAAATATATATATTATTCTCGGGAACATCGACTCCCGGTTTAGAGATATGTTCACCTTTGGGTCCCCTATACTAAGGGTATACGCAACTACTGCTTATCTCTAGCATAGGTATTATACAACTATAAGCATCGAAATCAACAGATAGATAACCAGATTACGAAACAGACATGCATATATACCATATCAGCATGCTCCAATATATCACAAAATTTGCTAATAACAATCATGCACTTATCACAAGATAATGCATATACATATATTTACATCACAACAACAGTATAACGGGTAGAAAACTTGCCTGAGCGACTGGGGGTTACGAATGGCTCGGGACGAGTCTGGTAACCTATAAGCAACAAGTAAGTTGGAATTAAACCAAAGTCACTTGTAAATCTATACTTTAACTAACTTAGACTCTAACGCTTGTTTTGCGCTTACTGATTCTCTTAAGTCACTCGAGTACCCTCGGCTCCACCATTTTTAATAATTTAACCTTTACGAGTTTTAAGGCGATTCCTTCGCGAGTGTCTTACCAACTACCTAACACACTTACCATAAATGTTTCATACATTAATTAACCCTTTTTGGTCTTTAACCTATGTTTCAAAGTAAGGCGAGGGGAAAAGTTTCGTTCGCGAAACGCCGTTACTTGAAACGGTCGTTTCTCCTAAACCGTGCATCGGAATCGAACGAACTACATATCAAAACGAAGCTCGTAACATGAGCTATCTAAACATGGCAGTGGTCATAATCTAGCAGGGGGTTCTCGGGTCCTAATATTATGCACAAAAACTTTCCAAAGAAAATCGGACGTTACGACGGCTATGTTTACGCGATTACCAATGTTTAAACTACTCCAATTAACCACCAACCAACTCATAACCATCAATACAACAAAACTTCACCTAAACCATACCACATCAGTCCATAATCTCCAAGGTTTTCAACTCAAACAACCACAATCAAGACCTATGAACTATAATCAAGCTTCAATTACCAAAACACTTCCAAATCAAACCAAACTACTAATAATCACAATTCATGCTTCTCATTTCACAACACCAACCATTAAACTTACTAACAAATAAAGTAAAGGCTAGGGTTTGAAGTTTATACCTTCCTTGGGAGGTGTTAAGTTGCTAGGAAGCCTTAGGGAGCCTCCTACAAGCTTGATCTTTCCAAAGAAATCAAGAACACAAAGTTAGGCTTTGAAGTTTCTAAAAGTCCGATTTAAAGAACTGTAAAAATGAGGGTCTTACCATGATTATTTGGACGAGACTTGTGAACAAGAGTTGTAGGCCATCTCAATACCTTTCCAATGAGCTGTAGAACACAATATTTGAGTGAGAAATGAAGGAGATACAACAGTTTTAGTGTTCTGGTTCTGTTTTGGCCGAGAGCATGAAGAACAATGCCTTGGTTTCTTTTTGATTTTGATGAAAATGATTTTACTTGGCTTGGTTGCTTTGTTTTTGTGTTTGATTTAGTCAATTACCTTGTTGCCCTTGAATTTGTGTGGTTCTCATTCAACCACACCTCCTTCCTTCCCATGTCATGCTTGTGTCATCCTCATGATGTCATCCTCCCCTCCTTGTCCTCTTTCTATTGGTTGGATGACATCATCCCCACTAATCTCCTTGATTAACTTCCTAATCGTTTGCCTAATGACCGCTGATCTGTTATACGGTTCGCTTAACTTTCGTTTTCGTTTATCGTTTGAGGGATCATACCCGGGATCTTATTACTTAGGTTCCCTTAACCTTTCTCAATATATTGTATTCCTTTTATGATCCTCTCTTATAATCCTTTAATTTAAATCCTTTTTATCCTGTTACCTTATACTCAATTCTTTCCGTATCTATTGAATTTCCGGGAAAAATCAAAGTGTTCGGATTTGGATTCTGACGATCTTTACATACACTTATATCCCATATAAAGTACTAATAAAATCTCAGAATATCCATATCAGAACCCCTACATAGTGTGGCATGAAAAGTTTTCTCATTCAGCAAAAACACTATTCATAAGGGTTTCAAAAATTTCCCAAAAATTGGGGTTATTACAGTCTCCCCTCCTTAAAAGGATTCCGTCCCGGAGTCAGATAGAAATGAATAGGGATACCTTCTTAATATTGCACTTTCTAACTCTCAAGTCAATTTTCCCACATTGTGGTCCTGCCACCAAACTCTGCCTAGTTTGATAATCCTTCCCCTAAGCACTTGTTCCTTTTCACTCTATAACCCTTCCTGGTTGCTCCATATAGGTTACGTCGGGTTGCATGTCTATGCGCTCATATGCCCCTATTTATCTGGCATCTAAATTACACTTCCTTAACATTGATACGTGAAACACGTTACGAACTTGTTACATGTTCGGGGTTAGGGCTAGCTCATATGATAACTTCCCAATATGTCTTAATATATCCAAGGGTCCAACAATTCGTGGACTTAGCTTTCATTTCTTTCCGAACCTCATCCTTCCTTTCCAAGGGAATACCTATAACAACACTAGGTCCCCTACTTCCTATTCTTTGTCCTTTCGTGTCAAATCAACATATTTATCATGTCCATCTTGGGCTACTACATGCCGTCCTCTGATTAGATCTATTATATCCCTGGTCCTTTGGACAACTGCGGGTCCGAGCATCTTGCGCTCTACAACTTAATCCTAACATAAGGGAGATCGATATTGTCTTCCCTCAAGGATCTCATAAGGCGATACCTCGATACTAACATACGATCGATTATCGTGAGATAACTTAATCTGCGTTAAGTGATCATTCCAAATTCTTTCAAGTCTATTGCACCGGCTCTCATCATAGCTTCTAGCATTATATCTTTTGCTTCTCACTACCCATTATTTTCCAGTTCGTAGTCGTTACTATCTTCCGTACATAATATTATACTGGTTACACTTTTGCTCGTTAGTGTTCTATAACCTTTTAATAACCACGTCAACCTTAGTATCATGAACGTGTTTCCATTCTGAATACCACCATAACTTTACTACTCCTTTTTCAGCTGCTTCTATCTTTGGAAGCTTAATCCTTCATATAGAAGTAAAGGAATTTGTTGAGAAATCACTATGATCATGAACACTTGTTATATCGCTTAGTTAGTACAGAAGGTGGCCAGCCTTTAGTACTTGACAAGCAATTAAACAATAGTTGGTATCCTACTAGGTTTCTATCACACAGATAGACAGTCATTCGGCAATACCTCCCCTTCTGGAAGGGTTGTTCTTCTCAAATTACATGAAATGAAAAGAAGAGAAAAGAACGAACTGAAGAGAATTGTATATATATAAAAAAATATACTACCACAAAATATCTGGCTTGGAACCTACCTCTGAACTATAGAGGTTTGTCATAGGAGAACAAAACATATATGTATTTATATCAACATCAAGTATTATAGCATCCTATTTCACATGCCTAAATATTTCTATTCCGTTCATCATTCTATGGACCCATGCTCTTCCTCGAGCTTATACACAATCACCTTTGAAACTCCCTCGACATCGAAAATCGAATCTGGGATCTCATTCTATACATCATCGCTACTAGAATTCTATGCTTGCACCGCAACCTTCCTCGTATAATAATACGACTCTCTATTGATAAGAAAGAATAATAATTCACCAGGTAGATACTCTACTTAATTAGTCTATCAATGATAACTTATACACTACCACGACCCGATTAGTGGTACTCAATCTCAACACCCATTCCAATACAACTCTCATGGTTGTAATCAGCTCACTACTCACAGAATCATTGCTGCCTTACTATGGTCCACCACTGACCCACTGTAGTCATTCATTTTCCCTGAAGTCTTAATAGCTAACCATACAGAGTCCATACATCTCGTATCAAATCCTTCTAAGGAGGTAACATAATCACCATTCCTGATTCATAAAGAACACTCCTGATCCTGACATACATACATGACATGAAGCAGATAAAAGTGCAGAAGAGTTTCAATCAAAGCAACGATAGCAGGTTAATACCATTCTTAATCATACGCCCTATTTAGAAGAATTAACTCAAGGGTTCATCTAGTCCTTTTTGAAACATGGTCCTGGCTTATCTCAAGATAGGACCTTCTAAGATAGATAGCCCGTTCATGGCGATTACATGAATTAAACCTTTACCAACTACTATTACGGTTGGGTATTGCACAGTCATCAGAAGGAATGTCAATCTTCCAAACCATAATACAACCTTCACAGTTTTAACCATCATCACTGTATTTTTTCTTTTGGCACAAGCGCCTATAATTATCCACTTACCTTTAAAGTGTCGGCCACCTCTTTGGCCTTTCCTGATAGTAAAATTTCCTTACAGTCAATGTCATTTTAACCACCTCCAAATAAATTTTCTACCTTATTTCCGATCACTGTTTGAGTGAAGATGTTTTCCTTAAAATCAGATGGGAAAAAAATATCACCATTTTTCCATAAGTTATTGCCTCATTCTTTAGAGGCTAATCACTGTCAAGACTGACTCTCAATCATACTTAGAACATTTTTTTTTCTTAAGTCCTAATTGCCCTGAACAATTTCGACCATTACTGGTTCGATCCATACTTTCTCGTGGTTTAACACGTGCCCCACTTGGCATCATTATAATTACGTCATATTTCCTTTATCCACATTTCTATTCTTGAGAATTTTGAATATTACCTTTTTCCTTATAAAACCTCTAAGGTTATCCTTTAATCGTTCCTCCTGTATTCCCTAGATACAGGGCATATCACAATACCATTTACTAATAGTAGAACCATTGTCTATATACTTTTGCAAAATCTCTCCACTGATTCTTAAAGGTTGTTGTTACCTTAACCCTTTCCCAATCATACTGTCAAAACTCATACTGTCCCTATTAAGGGTGACATGCCAACCTTTATGCAGTCCCCTAGGATTCATTTTAAGTTACCAATGTTCTATCCTTAATTCCACCTTAAAAAGGTACCTGCATCCTTCCACGAATAAATCAAGTCATATATCCTTGATAGATTATCATATTCATCATTCCCACCTCGATAGTCTATACCTAACTTCATAATAGCATCCTTATTCAAATTGAGGTCAATACATATGGCCTCCAAAAGATAACAACGGTTATCCGCTTGTCTTTCCTGATTTGGTAATGATCACATGGATGATCTGGAAGATATTGGTCGTGTTCAACGTGAACTTCTTCTTAATAAATCCTTATTTACTTTTGTTGTTTATCTCAATAGTCATCTCAATGTTGGGATATCTTTCATACCTGGCGTCTCCCTTCCTGGGTATCAAGCCACCGGTCTTACACTTCACATTCTTGAAGGTCACTTCCTTCATCCAATTTTCTTAATTTCTTACTTTCTTGTCTCCTCAGTCTATCCGCGTCTCATTATTTATCCTTCGAACTATCTCAAGGTTTCTTCGAATCCTCCCAACTTACAGGGGATAATATATATGTATCTCTTATACCTTCAACCATCAATTTAACTCATGGTATATCACCCTCATCCTGACGATTACATACTTTTCTATGTCTATTGCTATGAGTCTTTAGGGTTTCCTCATACCCAACTCCCTTATCATTCCTCAAACTTCATTGCCTTTATATTCCTTTCCACTTCAGTTTCTTTTTATTTTCCTTTCTCTTATCATTATTTCATGGACCAACACAACATAAACATTGATTTCATACATCCTGTCATTCTGGATTCGTGTCCTCAGAACGAATCTTGATAACTTTTACAACTTAGATTCATAATTCATCATACTCGTCTGCCTTTGTTCTGTCTCTAAAGCTTTTATACTATCTCCATAACCTTGGGAAGTACTTTCCTAAAACAATTGACTGAACTTAAATCAGTTTATTATAACCTCTGGCTCCGTGCCTTTCTTGGTCTTTCACCAGCGGGTGGCCTCTCTCTTAGGAGGGTAAGTGACAAAAACAGTCCTTTGTGGTTCGTCAATCATTTAGAATCTCAAATGATTCCTCTATTTCCTTTAGCCAGGCTCTTGCCTCGGCTGGGTCAGCTTGTTCTATGGAACTCTGAGAGCTTAGCGACTTAAAGGTCCTGAAAGAATTTCTCACCGTACTGTCTCCTCAGGGTGGTGGTTGGGGATAATAGTCTAAGTTCTCTTTAGACAGGTCCATGAATTGCCGTATAGGGGTACCATCTCGGGTCTCCTTTCCTTACTCGACTTTTTGTTTCCTTAGTATGAAATGTTTCATCCTACTCCCCATAATTGGGGTCATCTTTTAATTTAAAATCCTCATTTTCCACTCCATTATGTCATGGGTTCCTTCTATCTTGATGGCGACCTCCCTGACTATCACGTTCAGGGTTTGCTCTAAATCTTATTCCTCAAACTAGCTTTCATCTAAGATCTCATCTTTAAGCTCTTGAACATTTGGAACCCAAATTCTGTAGGAATACCTCATTATTCCCTTCTCATCTTTCTCGGTATTAACCTCTTATCTATTTGTTGGCTCTCTGCCTTCATTTATAACTTTTTCTGGCACAATATGATCTTTTCCAATAATTCGGGCTGTATTGCTATCTCAAACAGCTTTTCGGTACCGGCTCCGGTTACCTTCACTACTATTTCCATTTTCTCAAAATCTCTTATAAACTCTCCAAAAGACATTATCATCTTGAGTCTCTCCTTTTTACTAAGGGCATCAGCCACCATATTGGCTTTCCCCGAATGATAAAGAATCTCCCAATCATAATTCTTGATTAGCTCTAACCGCCTCCTCTGGCGTATGTTGAGCTCTTTCTACGTAAGAATGTACTAGAGCACTTATGGCTTAGGTAATTCTCGCACTTCTCTCCATACAAGTAGTGCCTCCAATCTTTAGGGTAAAACTATTGCCACGAGCCTAAGCTCATGGGCGGGGATATCAAATTTCATATTACCTTAATTGTCTTGACGCAGACGCGATTATCTTGCTGTGCTAAGAAGCACCCTAATTCCTTATGCGAAGCGTCACTTACAAATCACAAAATCTCCTTTTTCCATCCGGCAACGCCAGCATAGGGGCCATCACCAACCTCTGCTTCAGTTCTTGAAAGCTGTTCTCGCATTTCTCTGTCCATTCGAACTTCTCAGTCTTACGAGTAAGCCGCGTTAAAGGGGCTACTATCTTTACAACTTGAACGAACCTCCGGTAGTGACCGGCCAATCCTACCTCTGGTAGTTGCCCTAACCATGGTCATCAATTCCTCAGTGGTCCTTTATTCATTCTTGTCAGGATCCTCCATGGGATCCTCCTCAACAACTATCCCTTCTAGGACAACATCCTCAACCGCTAAATTCTCAATATCAACATCATCCGGTCCTGCATTAGGACACTCTATCGGATCCACAATCCGATCTCCAATTAGTAATAAAATATCATCGCAATGTTGCTCCTCAACCTCAGGGTTCGGAGTCCCGCTACCATATACGATAACGAACTACGCTCCTATCACGATATTTATAAGGGTTCCCATAAGGGTTTTAACTGTCAGTACTACGTTAGGTTGCCCGACTATGAACTTGGCAAGAGTTCTTATTATCTTAGTGAACTTATTATCTTAACGTCCCATCATCTCTGAGGTTTATAACGCTTAGCTCTGATACCATTTCTGTAACACCCCCAGATCCGGGGTCGGGGATCCGGGTCGTCACGATCTTTCTTTCCACAATATCACTTAACTTAATTAATAATAAATAACCTTATGCTGTGACCCCACACTAACACACACCACAACCCGTTATAGTCTCAGAGATGAAATTTAAATAAGTACAAGTCTTTGAATCCACAATTTAAAAGTTATTACAACCCAAAATGATTACTTGATAAATTTACAGTTAATTGCCATTATCTGCCACAAGTTATAATTATACATAATTGATTCTCAAAAGTAGATGGTCTGATCTACAATAGATCTACCTCTGTAGCTATAGCAGCTACAACATCAACGGGAAGAAGCGGGACGCTTCCCACGCGCTTGCGCTGGGTCTGCTGGAGTCTGGCCATCTTTCCTAACTGTTGTTGTGTGATGAAGAAATAAAGCAAGGGTGAGCAGAAAGCCCACCAAAATAATATGTATAATGATTAATAGTATATGAGCCTTCTCATAGTACTCATGAAAGTCTTGGTCAAAAGAAATGAACCAAGTTTGATATCTTAATGCGATGAAGTCGCAAAATATTCAGTATATATACATATATACTTTTCAAAATCTTGGAAGTCCTCTTCCATCCATAATATACACAGAGTTCCAGTTTATAACTGTATACACAAAAAATATCGTTGCAAGGTGATCTCATATATCTAACCTTGTCTCAACGTTTTTTCGAAAATCTTTGTCATTCATAAGACAATCATTAACCTGATATAAGTTTAAAAGATGAAGTTACAAGATACCCCAAAATACTTATATCTTTCCCAAATACTACTTGAACTACCCCCGTTCAAGTTATAATCAGTTTCAAAGGTTCATCACATAGATGAGACTACAAGACAAGATTTGAATAGATTCAATCTTTGAATATCATTATAAATAATGAAGTTACGAGATACTTCATTAAGTCCCGATATATAAATATATTCATATATATCTCCCATACATTTCCTGAAAACCTCTGTCATGTAAAGTATGAACAGAGTTGCAATATCCAATGAATTCGGAAGGAAAAGAATTTTGGCATAAACCAGATATCTTGCTGATCAGGCAAAGATACCAATAAGTAACCTTTTCTACTGTAGATGGATGAATTCCTCACCGGTCATCACCCTGGCCGCATTAGGACCTCGCGCTAGACCGTTACCCGGCCACTCACGCGTTGATGGACTGCCACCCAGCCACTTACACATTCATAGACCGTACCCCGGCCTGTCGCTTATGCCGACTCAATCAGATGGACTTACTTCCCGAAATTGGGCAAGTAATCAAATTGTTTTCTCAAAACAGCAACCATGTTGCGAATATAAAATACACCGCAGAGCCGGATCCCCAAGATTTTTGAGCGAATATTCAAGTCTCCTTAAAATGGAAGATCTTGAATTTGGAAACAAGTTTTGGGATCCTCTCTACCTTTTAAATTCATTTTGAAGACTCGAAAATATTTTTAAGAATGTTTGGAGTAATGCTGATTTAATAAAATAAATCAGTCCCAATATGAAAGAAATATCTGAATATTATTATTTAAATAATACTCCCATAAAGAATAATTGAGGTAGAAGTTGGAAAACTTATACTTGACTGAATAGCAATTAATCAAAGATATACTTATACGAAAGTAATATCTTTATTTGAATAATCAAAAATAAGTTTGACTATCGACACCTTATTCTTTAATACAATAAAGAATATTATAAGTAATAAGCGGAGTCATAATACCTCGAATGAATATTATAAATAATATTCATTAAATAAAATAAAGGAGTCATACATCCTCAAATGAATATCCAATTAATAATCATTAAATAATATAAACTGAGTCATAAGCCCTCGAATGAATATTCAAATCATATTGAAATAATAAAATAAACTGAGTCATAACCCTCGAATGAATATTCAAATCATATTCAAATAATAAAATAAACTGAGTCATAACCCTCGAATGAATATTCAATATAGTATTCAATTAATAAAATAAAAGTTATCGAATAAACCTTATTCGATTAATAGTTTGGAAAACTATAACCATATATATATAAAAATATATATATTATTCTCGGGAACATCGACTCCCGGTTTAGAGATATGTTCACCTTTGGGTCCCCTATACTAAGGGTATACGCAACTACTGCTTATCTCTAGCATAGGTATTATACAACTATAAGCATCGAAATCAACAGATAGATAACCAGATTACGAAACAGACATGCATATATACCATATCAGCATGCTCCAATATATCACAAAATTTGCTAATAACAATCATGCACTTATCACAAGATAATGCATATACATATATTTACATCACAACAACAGTATAACGGGTAGAAAACTTGCCTGAGCGACTGGGGGTTACGAATGGCTCGGGACGAGTCTGGTAACCTATAAGCAACAAGTAAGTTGGAATTAAACCAAAGTCACTTGTAAATCTATACTTTAACTAACTTAGACTCTAACGCTTGTTTTGCGCTTACTGATTCTCTTAAGTCACTCGAGTACCCTCGGCTCCACCATTTTTAATAATTTAACCTTTACGAGTTTTAAGGCGATTCCTTCGCGAGTGTCTTACCAACTACCTAACACACTTACCATAAATGTTTCATACATTAATTAACCCTTTTTGGTCTTTAACCTATGTTTCAAAGTAAGGCGAGGGGAAAAGTTTCGTTCGCGAAACGCCGTTACTTGAAACGGTCGTTTCTCCTAAACCGTGCATCGGAATCGAACGAACTACATATCAAAACGAAGCTCGTAACATGAGCTATCTAAACATGGCAGTGGTCATAATCTAGCAGGGGGTTCTCGGGTCCTAATATTATGCACAAAAACTTTCCAAAGAAAATCGGACGTTACGACGGCTATGTTTACGCGATTACCAATGTTTAAACTACTCCAATTAACCACCAACCAACTCATAACCATCAATACAACAAAACTTCACCTAAACCATACCACATCAGTCCATAATCTCCAAGGTTTTCAACTCAAACAACCACAATCAAGACCTATGAACTATAATCAAGCTTCAATTACCAAAACACTTCCAAATCAAACCAAACTACTAATAATCACAATTCATGCTTCTCATTTCACAACACCAACCATTAAACTTACTAACAAATAAAGTAAAGGCTAGGGTTTGAAGTTTATACCTTCCTTGGGAGGTGTTAAGTTGCTAGGAAGCCTTAGGGAGCCTCCTACAAGCTTGATCTTTCCAAAGAAATCAAGAACACAAAGTTAGGCTTTGAAGTTTCTAAAAGTCCGATTTAAAGAACTGTAAAAATGAGGGTCTTACCATGATTATTTGGACGAGACTTGTGAACAAGAGTTGTAGGCCATCTCAATACCTTTCCAATGAGCTGTAGAACACAATATTTGAGTGAGAAATGAAGGAGATACAGCAGTTTTAGTGTTCTGGTTCTGTTTTGGCCGAGAGCATGAAGAACAATGCCTTGGTTTCTTTTTGATTTTGATGAAAATGATTTTACTTGGCTTGGTTGCTTTGTTTTTGTGTTTGATTTAGTCAATTACCTTGTTGCCCTTGAATTTGTGTGGTTCTCATTCAACCACACCTCCTTCCTTCCCATGTCATGCTTGTGTCATCCTCATGATGTCATCCTCCCCTCCTTGTCCTCTTTCTATTGGTTGGATGACATCATCCCCACTAATCTCCTTGATTAACTTCCTAATCGTTTGCCTAATGACCGCTGATCTGTTATACGGTTCGCTTAACTTTCGTTTTCGTTTATCGTTTGAGGGATCATACCCGGGATCTTATTACTTAGGTTCCCTTAACCTTTCTCAATATATTGTATTCCTTTTATGATCCTCTCTTATAATCCTTTAATTTAAATCCTTTTTATCCTGTTACCTTATACTCAATTCTTTCCGTATCTATTGAATTTCCGGGAAAAATCAAAGTGTTCGGATTTGGATTCTGACGATCTTTACATACACTTATATCCCATATAAAGTACTAATAAAATCTCAGAATATCCATATCAGAACCCCTACATAGTGTGGCATGAAAAGTTTTCTCATTCAGCAAAAACACTATTCATAAGGGTTTCAAAAATTTCCCAAAAATTGGGGTTATTACAGTTATCATGAGGTTCTAACGGATTTACTTATGGATTTCTATAGTTAATTTTTTTGATACCTAAGTGTGTGGTGATTGTATGATATCCTAGTATTGGTTGTGCTTATTCATCTTATGTGCGTCACGAAAATATAAGGTAGCGTGTTAATATCTATTGAAGCGACAGTGAATATAAAGGTTTAGAACTTTCCATGCTAGTATAGGTTCATGTATAATTGTTATGCATGATTCGTAGGTAATTTTAACCATCTTACTTGCCCTATGTAATCACGATAGATAACTTACGCATTAAACCTTTATGTTGTCAAATTTTATACACATATAGGGTCTCAACATAATTGGTGTCTATTCAGCTTCTATCTCTTTTGTGGATGTCTGATAATAGGGTATTCGTACAACAACAGTTGGCATTTACTAGTTTCGTGTTATCTGATTAGTTGTCATCACCATTGCATGCTAAGGTTAAAAATAATGACTTTGAATGAAGTAGTAATGAAGTTAGAATCCCATATTTGTCTCATATAGTTAATTCAATCACTTTTATTCTTAGTTAATTGTATGTTAGTTTACTCTTAGTTATAAACATCTCAACCTGTTATTGTCTTAGCATTGAGCGATAGCCATACCATTGTTGCATAGGTGCATAATCTTAAGTTAACTAAAAAGAGTCTCTGTGGGTACGAATCTGATTTATACCTTATACTACTTGCGAACGCGTATACTTGCATGTAATTTTAGCGCGTGTTTTCGCCCTAACATTCACCATCATTCTCGTTTGTTTTCTTCGATTCTTGGCTCGATTTGAGTCTTATTCTTCTCCGTCTCCTTGATATGTACCTGGTTGCGTGTATACTTATATGTATATATTGATGTTGAACCACCCATTTCGGGTCGGGTTCGGAATCTTTGATTCATTTCGATTCTTACTTCATTACTTCTCTTACACGACGACATGTACTTGTATATATATGGTTGTATGAATCGATAAATTTTGTGACAAACCCATTTCGGGTCGGGTTGGGATTTTCTGATTTGCTTTAATTTTTGATGAATATCAGTGGCTGGTTGATAAGTGGCATTTTATACCACTTAGAACGTCTTAAAATGGCTTAAATTGGTGTCTTGAAATCAAGTATTTTGTGTATTTGATGCATTTTTCTAGTGTTTATGCATTTCAGGGTTTTAGTTGCATTTCGGGGGAGGAATCATCAAGAATAAGCCTTGGCATGTGTTTACCATTGCGAGAGGAAAGAAACGGGCAGATTATGGCGAAGAAACGGAGCGAAATAAGAATTTTTCCAGTAGAGGTCTGAGCGCCCGCTCAGCATTGCTGAGCGGCCGCGCAGCAAGCTGAGCGCCCGCTCAGCTATGCTGAGCGGCCGCGCAGGGTCGGGAAAAAAAGATAAATTATTTTAGGACTTCTACTTCTGTTTGGTTTCCACTTCTATGTAATCTGAGTTTTATGGGACTATTATATAAGTAGATTTGAGACGTTTTCACGAAGGTGATTTTGAAGAAGATTGTTTTTTTTACGCGAGGAGCGAAGGAGATAAGGAAGAAGACCGATTTAGCACACCGCAACGAAGAGGAAGCATATATTCTTGTGATTCTTGTTTCGTTCTAGCGTTGGATGCTAGTTTTCTTGCTTTGAACTTATTTACTCTTGTGACGTACTCTGTTTTAATATAATTAGTTTAGTTATTATTTTCTTGTGTTTGTTTATCATGATTTCATATGAACCCATGATGATGATAAGTGCTATTATGGGCTAATCGTGATCATGGGGTTGCAACGGATTTATTATGGAATTCTTTAGTTAATTGTTTAATACTTTAGTGTGTGATGATTGTATGATATCTAGTATTGGTTGTGCGTATTCGTCTTATGTGCGTCGCGAACATATAAGATAGGGTGTTAATCTCTTGTGAAGCGACGGTGAATCTTGAGATTTAGAACTTGCCATGCTAGCATAGGTTCATGTACGTTGTGCATGATTAGTGGGTAACTCTAACAGTTTTATTTGCCCTATGTAATCAAAAGGAATAACTTGTGCTTAAATCGTTGTGTTGTCAATTTTTGTAGACATATGGGAACTCAACATAATTGATGACTATTCAACTTCTATCTTAACTGTGGATGCTTGGTAGAATGGTATTAGTACAATGAAAGTTGGCTTTTATCAGTTTCGTGTTATTCGATTAATATCATCACTGTCACATGCTAAAGGTAATAACAATGGCTATAGAAGGAAGTAATAATGAAGTTGTGATCTCATGAGTGTTTTATTATTGATAAATTGAAGTGTTAGTTAAGTGATTAATTAAGTAGTTAATTATAGTTAATATTTAATCAACAATTTTAAGTGTTAGTGTCTTAACATTGACAAGTAATCATACATTGGTGAGTGAGTTTAATTAGACAATAATTTAGTCTGAGTCTCTGAGGGAATGAACTAGAAAGTATTCTATATTACTTGCGAACGCGTATACTTGCGTGAATATTAGCGTGTGTTTTCGCCCTAACAAGTTTTTGGCGCCGCTGCCGGGGACTCGGCGTATTTGTTTAGTTTATGTACTTACCATCGTTGGTCATTAGGACTCAGTGATTAGGACGTAGTAGTTACTTATTTTTTCCGGTTGTGTTTCAGGTACTTTAGGAAGCGTTTATGCAAACTCGTTCTCGTGCTCGCAAGAGGACTTTAGATACAGCTGAGGAGACAGACGAAGTTCTTGATATTCCGGAGAAGTTAGATTTTGAGGATTCGGATTCAGGAACTGAGCAGAAAGAACCAGTAAACATGGGAGATCGTATTGTTCAAGCTGATCCAGCTCTTATGGATTTTTCTCGGCCTAAAATTGATGACATTCAGTCAAGCATCCTTCATCCGGCTATTCAAGCTAACACCTTTGAAATCAAGCCGGGCACTATTCAGATGGTGCAGAATTCTGTTTCTTTTGGAGGAGCGGCAACTGAAGACCCCAACATGCACATAAGGAATTTTGTCGAGATCTGCAGCACTTTTAAGTATAATGGCGTGACTGATGAGGCTATCAAGTTGAGGCTTTTCCCATTCTCACTGAGGGACAAGGCTAAAGACTGGTTACATTCTGAACCAACTGGGTCCATCACTACGTGGCAAGATCTTGCGCAAAAGTTTCTGGTGAAGTTTTATCCGATGGCAAAGACTGCTGCTATGAGGAGTGCTCTTACTCAGTTTGCGCAGCAACCTACAGAATCTATGTGCGAGGCTTGGGAACGCTACAAGGAAATGTTGAGAAAATGTCCACATCATGGAATGCCGGATTGGATGGTGATCACTGGTTTCTATAATGGTTTGGGGGCCCAATCTCGGCCCATGCTCGATGCAGCAGCTGGAGGCGCCTTATGGGCTAAAAGCTATACTGAGGCGTATAATCTTATAGAGACGATGGCTGCAAATGAGCATCAAAACCCAACTCAGAGGATGACGTCAGGCAAGGTAGCAGGTATTCTGGAAGTTGATGCAGCCACCGCTATTGCAGCCCAACTCCAAGCGCTATCAATGAAGGTTGATTCTCTGGCTACGTATGGAGTTAATCAAATAGATATGGTTTGTGAGCTTTGTGCAGGTTCTCATGCTACGGATCAGTGTTCTCTTGTCAATGAATCTATTCAGTATGTGAATAATTATCAGCGACAACAGCAGCCTATGCCAGCGACCTATCATCCTAACAACAGAAATCATCCAAATTTCAGCTGGGGGAATAATCAGAATGCTATTCAGCCATCATATCAGCAAGGAGTGAGTAAATAGTTTAACCCACCTGGATTCCAGCAACCACAGCAGTATGCTACAAGGCAATCATATCCTCAACAGGGAAGTGCAGCTGCACCTACTAGTGCTGATTTTGAGGAACTTAAGTTGTTGTGCAAGAGTCAGGCGGTTTCTATCAAGACCTTGGAAAATCAAATCGGTCAATTAGCCAATGCAGTGCTCAATCGTCAACCTGGTACTCTTCCCAGTGACACGGAAGTACCAGGCAGGAAGGAAGCTAAAGAGCAAGTCAAGGGTATTACCTTAAGGTCTGGGAAAGTAGCTGATTCTGAAAAGGCAAAAGAAGTAGAAGCTGAAATTAGAGATGAAGAATCTAAGCAAAAGGAGAAAGCGGCGGAACCAAGGAAGACTACTATTGAACACACTCTGCCTGAGGCTAATACAGGGGAGAAACAGCTCTATCCTCCACCACCTTTTCCTAAGAGATTGCAGCAACAAAAGCTGGATAGACAGTTCGGAAAGTTTCTGGAGGTGTTCAAGAAACTTCACATCAATATACCTTTCGCTGAGGCTCTTGAACAAATGCCTAGTTATGCGAAGTTTATGAAGACTATTCTTTCAAGGAAGGTGAAACTGGATGACCTTGAAACCGTTGCTCTCACGGAAGAATGCAGCGCTGTTCTGCAGCAAAAGTTACCACCGAAACTGAAAGATCCAGGAAGCTTCACCATTCCTTGCACCATTGGCAATCTGACTTTTGACAAGTGCCTTTATGATTTGGGAGCAAGCATTAATCTGATGCCGTTGTCGATCTTTAAAAAGTTGGATCTGCCTGATCCAAAACCCACATACATGTCGCTACAATTGGCTGACCGTTCCATTACTTACCCAAGGGGCATAGTTGAGGATGTGCTCGTCAAGGTGGATAAGCTCTTCTTTCCAGCAGATTTTGTTATTCTGGATTTTGAGGAAGATAAGAAGATTCCCATAATCTTGGGAAGGCCTTTCTTGGCTACTGGCCGTACCTTGATAGATGTGCAAAAAGGTGAACTTACTATGCGGGTCCAAGATCAGGATGTGACCTTCAACGTATTCAAGGCAATGAAATTCCCTACAGAAGATGAGGAGTGCTTAAAAGTGGATGTGATTGATTCTGCGGTTACTTCGGAACTCGATCACATGCTAATGTCTGATGCATTGGAAAAGGCCTTAGTGGGGGATTTTGACAGCGATCATGAAGATAGTAACGAGCAATTACAATATCTGAACGCTTCTCCCTGGAAGCGAAAGATGGACATACCATTTGAATCTCTTGGTACTTCTGACCTTAAGAATGCTGAAGGGTAGCTCAAACCATCAATAGAGGAAGCACCTACCTTGGAGCTCAAGCCATTACCTGAGCACTTGAGGTATGAATTTCTAGGTGATTCATCTACGTTACCTGTTATTATTTCATCTGACCTTTCAGGTAGTGAGGAAGACAAGCTCTTAAGGATTTTGAGAGAATTCAAATCGGCTATAGGATGGACCATAGCAGACATCAAGGGGATAAGTCCTTCATATTGTATGCATAAAATTCTGCTAGAGGAAGGTAGTAAGCCAACTGTGGAACAGCAGCGAAGACTGAATCCCATCATGAAGGAGGTGGTGAAGAAAGAAATTCTAAAATGGCTAGATGCAGGCATCATTTATCCTATTTCTGACAGCTCGTGGGTGAGCCCCGTACAATGTGTACTTAAGAAGGGAGGTATCACT
Organism: Apium graveolens; assembly: GCF_009905375.1. Lineage (NCBI taxonomy): Eukaryota > Viridiplantae > Streptophyta > Magnoliopsida > Apiales > Apiaceae > Apium > Apium graveolens. The sequence goes on from NC_133647.1 coordinate 147,305,989, forward strand.
GTGGTCGCAAATGAAAAGAATGAGCTCATCCCTACTCGAACAGTTACAGGATGGAGAGTATGCATGGATTATAGAAAATTGAACAAAGCCACAAGGAAGGATCACTTCCCTCTTCCATTTATTGATCAGATGCTTGACAGATTGGCGGGTCATGAGTATTTTTATCTTCTGGATGGTTATTCCGGGTATAATCAGATTTGTATTGCACCAGAGGATCAGGAAAAGACTACCTTCACTTGTCCATTTGGCATGTTTGCTTTTCGCAGAGTTTCGTTTGGGTTATGTGGCGCCCCGGCCACCTTTCAGAGATGTATGATGGCTATATTCTCTGACATGATTGGAAATAATGTCGAAGTGTTCATGGATGACTTCTCCATCTTTGGACACTCATATGATGAATGTTTGAATAATCTGCGCGCCGTACTCAAAAGATGCGTGGAAACTAATTTGGTGCTCAATTGGGAGAAATGTCATTTTATGGTGCGTGAAGGCATTATCCTTGGGCATAAGGTCTCTAGCAAGGGTCTGGAGGTGGACAAAGCCAAGGTGGGAGTCATTGAAAATCTTCCTCCACCTAATTCTGTGAAAGGAATCCGTAGTTTTCTTGGTCATGCGGGTTTTTATCGGCGATTCATCAAGGACTTTTCAATGATATCTAAGTCGTTGTGCAATTTGCTTGAGAAAGATGTGCCTTTCAAATTTGATGATGAATGTTTGGCAGCATTCGAGACTCTCAAGAAGAGTTTGATCACTGCACCAGTTATTACAGCACCAGATTGGACAGAACCATTTGAGATGATGTGTGATGCGAGTGATTATGCGGTAGGTGCAGTTCAGGGACAGCGCAAGAAAAATCTCTTCCATGTGGTCTACTATGCGAGTAAGACTTTAAATGGTGCCCAATTGAACTACACCACTACTGAGAAGGAGCTTTTGGCTATAGTCTTTGGTTTTGAGAAATTTCGATCTTATCTGCTTGGTACGAAAGTAACAGTATTCACTGATCATGCAGCTATTCGCTATCTGGTTTCGAAGAAGGATTCGAAGCCGAGACTCATTCGTTGGGTGCTTTTACTTCAGGAATTTGAGCTAGAGATCAAAGATAGAAAAGGTACTAAGAATCAAGTAGCTGACCATCTCTCTAGGTTGGAGAATCCCGATTCTACTTCACAAGATAAGACGTTAATCAATGAATCTTTTCCGGATGAGCAGTTGTTTGTAATTCAGGAGGAAGAACCATGGTTTGCAGATATTGTAAACTATCTCGTCAGCAATATAATGCCTCCTAATTTGACATCCGCTCAAAAGAAGAAGTTTCTGCATGAGGTGAAGTGGTATATGTGGGATGAACCATATTTGTTTAGACAGGGAGCTGACCAGATCATCAGGAGATGTATCCCGTTCTGTGAGACGGAGGGGATATTACGAGACTGCCATTCCACGGTTTATGGTGGACACTATGGTGGTGAGAAGACGGCAGCTCGTATTCTGCAAGCAGGTTTTTTCTGGCCTACTTTGTTCAAGGATGCTCATCAGTTTGTTTTAAGGTGTGATCGTTGCCAAAGAGTGGGAAATTTGTCAAGGAAGGATGATATGCCATTAAATGTGATGCTTGAAGTCGAGGTCTTTGATGTGTGGGGAATCGATTTCATGGGGCCTTTTATCTCGTCTTGCAATAATCAGTACATCTTGCTGGCAGTCGATTATGTCTCAAAATGGGTCGAAGTTAAAGCTTTACCGACAAATGATGCAAATGCAGTGCTAAATTTTCTTCATAAGCAAATTTTCACAAGGTTTGGAACACCTCAAGTAATCATAAGTGATGAAGGATCGCATTTTTGCAACCGTAAGTTCACGTCTATGATGCAGCGTTATAAGGTGAATCATCGAGTAGCTACTGCCTATCATCCGTAAACAAATGGTCAAGCGAAAGTGTCTAACAGAGAGATAAAGCGCATTCTAGAGAAGGTTGTTTGTCCGTCAAGGAAGGATTGGTCTTTAAAGCTCGATGAAGCTGTTTGGGCTTACAGAACAGCATACAAAACTCCACTTGGGATGTCACCGTTTCAGTTGGTGTACGGTAAGGGATGTCATCTACCTGCGGAGCTTGAGCATAAGGCCTACTGGGCATTGAAGAAGTTGAACCTGGATTTAGATACAGCTGGTAAGAAAAGAATGCTTCAGCTTACTGAACTTGATGAATTTCGACTTCAAGCGTACGAAAATAACAAAATGTATAAGGAAAAGGTGAAGAGGTGGCACGATAGGAAGCTACATCCAAAGTTATTTGTGCCAGGGCAACAAGTTCTCTTATTTAACTCTCGGCTCCGACTTTTTCCTGGGAAGTTGAAATCAAGGTGGTCTGGACCTTTTATTGTCAAAACTGTGTTTCCACATGGAGCGGTGGAAATTTTTGAGAATAATCCGGACCAAGCATTCAAGGTTAACGGTCAGCGGTTGAAGCACTACTATGGGGACATGGCAAACCGAGAAGTGGTTAGTGCCATTTTGTTGACTACTTGAGAAGGGTACGAAACGTCAAGCTAATGACGAAAAAGAAGCGCTGCGTGGGAGGCAACCCATGAATTGTTGTTACAGGAACCCTTAGAAGTTAATAACCTATCCAAAAACACAAAAAAATCAGAAAACAGGGGCTGAAAAAAAAATTCCAGTGACCCCCTGAGCGCCCGCTCAGCTTTGCTGAGCGACCGCTCAGGGGTCGAGTACCAGAATTTTTTTTTCAGTTCAGAAAAAAAACAAAAACAAAACAAAAAAAAAACAAAAACAAAAACACAAAAACAGTTTTAGCCCATAAACCCACGATTTGTTCCCACTACCCCATCATTTTACTCCTTAATTCCCAAACCCTAATCTAATCCACACCCTATATATACATACACCTATCCTACATATCTCCCACAAAACTTCCTACACTTAAACCCTCTCACAAACATCAAAAATCAGTTCTTACACACTTTTATTCACGAATCAATGGCACCCAAGAGAGCACGCACTATTGACAACAGCAGCACAGTTCCTACTACTGATTCATCAAGGGGTACTGCTGCAAGGCCTCGATTAACTGACAGAGCTGCGGAGGAGGAGTACACTAGGCTGTTGGGGAAGCCGATTCTGAAGGAGAGGGGGTTTTTACCATCAGGGAGGGATGGTGAGTTGCTGCCTATGATTGCAGAGAAGGGGTGGATAGCTTTTTGTGAGTCACCCGAAGTAGTACCGATGAGCGTTGTTCGCGAGTTCTACGCGAACGCGAAGGCCGATAAGAATGGGTTTTCTGTGGTCCGTGGGCTGACGGTTGATTATCATCCTGCGGCGATTCGCCGTGTGATTGGACAGCGAGAGAGGAAGCCCGAGGAGGAGAACTGGAATGAAAAGACTGCTGAGGATTTTGACTTGGATTTGATTTATGCGACTCTCTGTCGACCGGGCACAGTTTGGACCTGCAGGACCGGCACTAATGAGTATCGTCACTTTCCGGCGATCTCCATGAACAGGTATGCCCGTGCATGGAATGCATTTATTTGTGCTAATATTTTGCCTTCTTCGCATGCACATGAGGTCACAGTTGAGAGAGCACAGTTGTTGTGGGGAATTCTGAATGAGGAATAGTATGTGGACCTTGGTGAGTTTATCTACCAAGGAATTCTGAAGTTTTTGAGGGGAGCGAAGCATATGAACATCCCTTATGCATCTACGGTTACGAAGCTATGCCGAGCAGTGGGAGTGAATTGGCCGGCTCATGAGCAGTTGCAGTTGCCAGCAGCTCCGATTGATTCTGGCACTCTGAATGGGATGCAGGAGTGGACCGGTGGTGAGCCTGAGGAGCATGGGCTGGGTTACCGTCTTCCAGGAGGGCGTCCAGCACGAGGTGCTACTATGGCTAGGCTAGGGCGTGATGAGGCTGGTTCTTCGAGAGCTCGGGAGGGTGCTGGGATGGTTGATGCCCAGTATAGGAGGCTTTCACGACGGATGGATGCCATGTATGAGACGCAGAGCAGGTTTGCTCAGGAGCTCACCCTTGCGTTAGGGACTGCTTTTCGAGGCCTTGGAGCTGATATCCAGTGGCCAGTTTTTGGTGAGGACTCTGCATACCCGCCGCCTGATACTCCACCCACTGAGGGTGATGATGATGATGACTCCGAGTAGGTATACCCTGTGTTCTTTTCTCTACTTTCACTGAGGACAGTGAAGATTTTTAGTTTGGGGGTGGTAGTTAAGGAATATTGTGTGTGTGTCATTTAGTTGCATAGTCATGATAGTTTAGTTCATATAGTTGCATAATTTATGCCATATAGTTTTTTGTTATGAATGTCATGTAGCTCATACATTTACCATGATCCCTTTTGCAATGATTTATCGACTGAATTGTGATATTGATGCGAGTGTAGTGATAGCATTAAAGTGATATAAAGTTGTGTAGGTTGATATGCATGCTAGAAACAATTGTAAGTCCACTAAGTCTTAGAGAATGCGTAAGGGCTAGATTGTTGTTATGATTTGATTGTTTTTAAGGTCAATCTGCTTATTATGCTTAGAATTCGATTACAGGTTCTTAGTGATAAAGGCATGAAAAAAAAATTTGGAGAAAAAAAATATGGAAGTTGTTGCTAGTTGTGGCTAGGCGTCAAATGGCTAGTAGCCAGCTCGCATATGGTGCGAGTAGTCTAGGGTTGAGCAGGATGGAGCGAAACGCACTTGCTCAGAAGTTAAAAAAAAAAAAAATTGCATAATTGATCAAGAGTGGGCTCTTTGGTATTCGAGTTATTAAGTTCTTAGGGGACTTTGTGCCTAGTGACCTAAGGCTTTTAGAGTCTGGGATCCGCTAACCTAACGCTCGTTACATGGATACCATTGTATAAGTCTTTTGTGGACCTCACTCATTGCGGTCAAATAAGCATATGAGTTGTAAATAAAAAGCACGATTCCGTAGTAAGCTCCAGAGTTCTTGTAGTGTTGTATATCACTTTGTGCCTGGAATTTTTTATTCTTTGTATAATCGTAGGATTGCCTTGAGGATAGTCTAGTCATAGTAATTGGTTTAGTTCCGAAGCATATCTGTTAAGCATTTGCACACACCACGTTTCTGGCTGTATGTCCGTTTGCATGAGTTTGTTGATCTTTAGTTGTCTAACTGCATTCGTTGAGATGTGACAATTTGGTTGGTTAATTGTAGTAAGGGAGATCGCTGCATTTTCATATAGATTGCATTCATGCATGTTTTTATTTAAGTCTGTGACGCTTGAGGACAAGCATCGATTTAAGTTTGGGGGTGTGATAAGTGGCATTTTATACCACTTAGAATGTCTTAAAATGGCTTAAATTGGTGTCTTGAAATCAAGTATTTTGTGTATTTGATGCGTTTTTCTAGTGTTTATGCATTTCAGGGTTTTAGTTACATTTCGGGGGAGGAATCATCAAGAATAAGCCTTGGCATGTGTTTACCATTGCAGGAGGAAAGAAACGGGCAGATTATGGCGAAGAAACGGAGCGAAATAAGAATTTTTCCAGTAGAGGTCTGAGCGCCCGCTCAGCATTGCTGAGCGGCCGCGCAGCAAGCTGAGCGCCCGCTCAGCTATGCTGAGCGGCCGCGCAGGGTCGGGAAAAAAAGATAAATTATTTTAGGACTTCTACTTCTGTTTGGTTTCCACTTCTATGTAATCTGAGTTTTATGGGACTATTATATAAGTAGATTTGAGACGTTTTCACGAAGGTGATTTTGAAGAAGATTGTTTTTTTACGCGAGGAGCGAAGGAGATAAGGAAGAAGACCGATTTAGCACACCGCAACGAAGAGGAAGCATATATTCTTGTGATTCTTGTTTCGTTCTAGCGTTGGATGCTAGTTTTCTTGCTTTGAACTTATTTACTCTTGTGACGTACTCTGTTTTAATATAATTAGTTTAGTTATTATTTTCTTGTGTTTGTTTATCATGATTTCATATGAACCCATGATGACGATAAGTGCTATTATGGGCTAATCGTGATCATGGGGTTGCAACGGATTTATTATGGAATTCTTTAGTTAATTGTTTAATACTTTAGTGTGTGATGATTGTATGATATCTAGTATTGGTTGTGTGTATTCGTCTTATGTGCGTCGCGAACATATAAGATAGGGTGTTAATCTCTTGTGAAGCGACGGTGAATCTTGAGATTTAGAACTTGCCATGCTAGCATAGGTTCATGTACGTTGTGCATGATTAGTGGGTAACTCTAACAGTTTTATTTGCCCTATGTAATCAAAAGGAATAAATTGTGCTTAAATCGTTGTGTTGTCAATTTCTGTAGACATATGGGAACTCAACATAATTGATGACTATTCAACTTCTATCTTAATTGTGGATGCTTGGTAGAATGGTATTAGTACAATGAAAGTTGGCTTTTATCAGTTTCGTGTTATTCGATTAATATCATCACTGTCACATGCTAAAGGTAATAACAATGGCTATAGAAGGAAGTAATAATGAAGTTGTGATCTCATGAGTATGTTATTATTGATAAATTGAAGTGTTAGTTAAGTGATTAATTAAGTAGTTAATTATAGTTAATATTTAATCAACAATTTTAAGTGTTAGTGTCTTAACATTGAGAAGTAATCATACATTGGTGAGTGAGTTTAATTAGACAATAATTTAGTCTGTGTCTCTGAGGGAACGAACTAGAAAGTATTCTATATTACTTGCGAACGCGTATACTTGCGTGAATATTAGCGCGTGTTTTCGCCCTAACACTGGTGTATGTGTATACGCGAATCGGTGAAGTTTCGGTTGGAAACCCGATTAACAGGCACCACCGGAACTTTGCCGCCGCCAACGATGAGCTCCAACGAGCCGGCATTGGACGGTGATGTTAAAAACTGAGTCCTAAAATTAAATAAATAATTGTTTTATTTGTTGTATGCGAGGATTAAGAATTTTTGGTTCGTGATATTGAACAATTAGTCTCATTTTATTGAGAAATTTTCGACTAGTAAATAAATTGGAAATTTTGGATGTGGATTTGATGATGTATGTGATGTTGTGTAAATTTTTTTAGAATTCTTATTGATTAAATTGTGGAATTTTGGTTCGGTTTAATATCGATTAAAATGATTAAAGCCCGGATATGTTACGACTGAGTATTTAGTAATGAAAATAAGTGACTTGGAGAAATAACGTGATAATTATTATGTTGGTGTGTGACCGCAAGATTGTTGATCGATTAAATTGAAATGTACCTAATAAAATAGAGAAAGTGCTGCCCAATTTTTTTTATAAAAAAAATGATTTAAAATAATGATTTTAATTTTAGAAATAAGAAGCACGCTTCTATATTCATTTCTCGGTATATATTAAATTGTTCTCGAAAATGGTTTCTTTACTTAAATCGACTTGACTTAGTTGGTTTTAAATAATATTTAGATAATCTTTATTTGATTTAATTGATCGGTTAAAAGAGTTAATCGATTAATTTTATCGACTAGGGATTTATTTAAATAGTAATTGACTCTAATTTAATTAAGTTATATTCAAATATTATTTTCTATACTTAACTCTGTTTTATCAAGATAAATATTTTCTTAAAATATTTTTGGATTGTGTTCACATAAGACTGACATGCCTATATGTTATTTGGTAAGTGTTACTTGTATAAGTGTTTAAATTGGTATGTGTACGTGAAGTATATATATAATACTTGTACATGTATTTTACGTAAAGCGAATGGGTAGAATAGCGTTAGACGTTCAAGGTGAACGATGATTGACTATGAGAATACTGAAATAGTGTCTTTATGCGTGTAGATTCGGAAAGTGAGAACACTCGGTTTAGGAAAGGAAATGCCCCACTGGGTGACGTGAAAGTAGGTTATGTGTTCAAGAAAGGAAGCGAATAAGGCAAGTAACTTTTCAACCCTTGTCTCCTATGTTGTGATTCTATGTTATAATTGAATATCTAGTGTCACCTTTTAATTAGCCTTGTATATTGACATAGCCTGTTCATTTTCCTTTTGAATATTATACCTTATTTCAAATACAAATGCCTTGAAGTTAATAATAACTTTGATTCTCTGAATGATGATTATTTTGGTGTACCCTACCCTTGCAATAAAAAAAAATTATTGGAATTGAAATTAAGAATGATTTCAGACTTGGAAGAGTCTCAATGATTTCAAAAGGGACGGTAAAGATTTTAAAATAAAAAGTATTTCATAGATGAAGGATTTCAATCCAAATCATTTTTATGGATTTCCATTGATTGGAAGTGTAAGTGGCCGAGTGATGTCGGTCCATTATAAAGACCAGTGAGGGCTGGCATATTATGAAGACCAGTGAGGACCGGCATTTGAAAGGCCGAATACATGGCCTTATGGTACCTATTCACGTCCAGAGTAGCTGTAAAATCCGGTATGGGGATTGTACGTGGTTGATCACCCGTGCAGTCCAGAGCGTCATGCATTCCAATTGAGTAAAAAAATGTTTTATGTAAAGCAGTGTTCAGATGATTGAACCATTCTCTTGAAAACGAAATGATTTCATGAATGAAAAAAAAGTGTTGATGAAAAGAACTGTTTTAAAAGGTATTGCTTTGATAAAGGAAAGTTTTATGAAAGTTTTGAGAAATGAAATGTTTTTATAAAATAATGGTCGTAGAACGACTGTCTTGGAATGAACCTGATCGTGAAACCTCTTTTAAGACCCTTGTAACCTTGTCCCTTATCTTATTCTGTTAAATAGTTTAGCCTTTTTGTTCAACTTAGTTACTTGCTGAACTTTTGTAGCTCACTTTGTTATTTATCTAACCCTGACAGTTAAGCATGAGGAAGATGGTCAGGCTTAGGCACGATTGTTAAGATTATCTATAGTGGTCCTCTCTGTACTGTTAGAATCGCTCTAGCATCTCAGGTAGGGGACACGCAATAATAATAGTTAGGAGTAAGATATGTGAATTAGATCGTTATTATCGGTACCTTTGGGTTTGGTTTGTATAATTCCTAGTCGGAGTTATAACTATGATATTCAGTAAGGGTTTTTAATAATTTTATGTTGTTCGTTAGTAGTTGTAACTTGTTTCATACCATAACCTGTTTAAGATCTTTGTGTTGTAAAGGGGTTGAATAATTATATTATGATAATGTTGTTAATTGTGAGAAGTGACTCCCCAATCAAGACCCCAGATTGAGAGGGCGTCACATTTAGTACCCCTGGAATGCGTTGAATCATCTCTCTCACCTCTTGAAGCTCATTTCTTACAGACTCTGGAATGTAATTCTTCGTCCTTGATCTATGTCTGGATCTTCTCCTATCGCGATCCGTGTTTCTTTTGTCGTAATCATCATCATGATGCATCTCATGTAAACTTCATCAATGTCCTTATTCTGCATTAAATCATCTTCATTTTCTTCAACCACAATCACATCGTCAGTTTCCTTTTCTCTATTCCCCCATCATATATCCTCATCCATATCCAAACGTCATATCACACTTGGTATGTGTTTCTTCCTTGTCGTCTTTGTCTTGGATTTTGTCGTGGTAATTTATTTCTTCAAAGTCGCATTTTCAGATTTCAATGCTTCCATTTATGTTTGTAATTTCTTCAGGGCCACAGCCATTTCCGAGTTCGCAGCTGATTATTCTCCTTGGTTGAATGTATCGGTTTCGTTCGCCATTGGGTATAACCGATTAGATTATTAGCTAGTTTCCCATATACGGCGCCAATTTTTTTTACAAATTATTCGAGGGTCAAAAGCTAAATCTAACTTGGTTTGATTTTGTGTTATATGTTAAATAAACGAAAATAAGACGATAAGTTGGTGACGCGAAAAACCCAAAAGGGTAAAAACCGCGGGTGGGAATCGATGCTCATCCAAAAGTATTTAACTATAATATCCTGTTACAAGTTCTATTTTTTCTAGGAACAGAAGTGTGTCAAATTGTATATGGTACAAAGTAAAAATTCATCTCTTTATAATACATTTTTCCTATTCAAACTAGCACTATCCCCTATTTTCTTTCCATGATCTTGTTTTTGGTTCAGACTTAGTCTCTATCTTATCCCTCATTTATAGCTTCGTTGTTGACTCCTTCCATTCACGTCATATGCATCGATCATGTCCTAACAACATCCTTTCCCATCTTGCTGTCGTGTCGTGATCACGTTCGACTTCACGTCCACACGTCGGTGAAACTGACTCCTAACATGTTTGCCTCTTTTTGCGTCCAATAAGAAATGTGTATTTTTAATAAACAATGTTTTGGCAATTTTTATTTTCACTCAGTTATCTATTTTGTAATTGGAATAAATATTTTACAAAGAGTATATTTGATTTCTTTCAAACTTTTATATTATTATAACCATTTTTTTTGTCGAGCTTTGATATGGTATTTAGTTTTATCTTTTACATTTTTTCAAATTTTTACTGTGAAGAGAAGCACAAGCATGATTTCTATTGTGCAGGCTCACATAAATAGCTTATATTTAAGTTCTGTTTGGGTCATAAATCTTCATGTCCATCATCCAAGAAGCACCCAACATTACCATTACCAAACAACAAATGAGATTCGGTTGATCAAGTGTCAATCTGATCATCCAACATGGTGGACCAAGTAGCTCGGGAGGACTTGGTTGTACACCTGTTCACCAGATGAGTGAGCCAAGAGTATGGTTCAATATCTCGAGTTTGAAACTCTTTAATTTACTTTCCCTATAAATAAGATCGAGTAGCGAAAAAAGTTTGGCAATGGTTCTATAATGAATCTAACAAATTTATCACCTGGCTGCAAGTAGTAGTGATGGTTTTATAATGAATCTAACAAATTTGTCACCTCTTCTACCTTGTATACTCGGAAAGATCTCGATTTCTGACATACAAGTTCTGTAGTGTGATAATGTATATACAAAGAAGGCTCTTCCGAAGTCTGAGTGCTACTTCATATTAAAAAAAAATTATAGAAAAAATATATGATTCTTTTAAATTAATAACCATACCAATTACGAATCTTCTAGATAGATTACTTCTAAATATACACTCTACAAAACTTGGTCACCACTTCACCTTTTTACACATAACATCTGCATATCCACTTTGATACCTATTCATCATCGCAAGTAACTTGTGTCCACATCCCAAGAGACTCATGGACCTTTCTTAGCATCAGCTTCTGGGGGACGGAATGAGGCTGTCTCACGAGCTGCACGAGGTTCCTGTGGTGTCATGCAGGTGCAAGAATGAGAAGCAAAAAAACTCAAGAGTACATGCACAAGGAGGGCATAATTACATTGTTTACAGAGTACTATATAATATACGTAAAAATATGATCTTTGATAATATGACCAGTTTTATACAGTAACCAGATCTTTGATCTGATCAAGACTGTATGTGCTTTTCTTCATGTGCTGATAGGATCACAATTCATTTTAATTTGGAAGTTCTTAAATCTGTAGATTTCACTGCTTAAACCCAGCATCCAGGCCTTCCCATGACATGCATGCAATCTTTAATTACATGGATCATCTTTAATTACATGGATCAAAGTTTCAAGCTTAGCATGTGTTTTACCAGTGAAATCTAGATCTTGATGCGCTCTTGTAATTTGATTCAAATTAATACCAAAACTGAATAACCCACCACAAGTGAATTTTGTAAATAGTTATAATTTCAGCAATGTGCTCTGTGCAATTGCATTTAATAATGGCTGCAACATACTCCTCAACTGAAATGCATTAAATTTGGGAAAAGAGGCTTACACTATGCTCAAAATGCTTTAGAATGAGAAGAGGCACTTACAGTGCGAAAAGGAAAGTCTTCTGCCTCAAGCATGTGTACAACCTGCCCCATCTTTGGCCGTTTCAGAGGATCCAAGTCTATACAGCGGAGGCACACAAGCAATGCACGCTTCAATGCTCTAGGAGGTGGGTGCACTTCAATAAGAGTATCTATTAACTCTTCTCCACGACGACTTGCAACCATCACTTTAAACCAATCAACCAAGTTCATCTGCAATGTGGCAATTAAAACAGTGTGACAAAGATGGTTGGAATCCATATAATAAATGAAAGGGAGAGAAAACTTATAAATTTTCTGGTAATTACCTCTCCTGGTGCTCTAGAATAATCAATTGGGTTTCTTCCAGTAATTATTTCCATTAGCAGAACTCCAAAACTATATACATCACTTCCTTCATTAAGCATCCCTGTACTTGCATAATCTGGAGAAACATATCTGCAGACAAAGACATCGGTAAGCAGGAAGCAAGAACAAACTTTTCACAACATCATTGCATTGTGAGCATATGAGATGAACATACCCGAATGTACCCATCACTCGTGTAGTCACATGGCTTATTTCAGATCCTAACAATTTGGCAAGTCCAAAATCTGATACTTTGGGGTTCCACTTACGATCCAGAAGGATGTTGCTGGATTTAACATCACGGTGCACAACTTTGGGTTCTAGTCCTTCGTGCAAATAGGCCAGACTGAAAAATAATCAAGACATGTTATGCCCTGGGCTCTTTGAAATTCAAATCTACTTTACATTATAGAATTCAAAGAGCCATGCTAAAAGACCAGACAACTCAATAAACTAAAAATTTAAGAATCATAATTTTCCCTACAAAGGGAACTAAATTAAAAAAAAACGGACCCTTTTGCAGTCCCTATAGCAATCTTCATCCTAATTTCCCAGCTCAAAGGGCTAATAGGTCCTACGTCACCGTGTAACCACTGCTCCAAATTGCCATTGTCAACATACTCATACACAAGTAACCTGAGGGGACAGATTTTTTCAGAGTCAATTCAAGAAACTTTTAGGATAATTTTACTATTACGTCAAACATAACGACAATAAATGATAAAACAGATACGTAAGCAAGAAGTACCTTTGCGAACCTTCAGCACAGTAACCAATCAAACCTACCAGGTTCTTATGCCTTACTTTTCCAATAGCTTCCACTTCCACCTTGAACTCCCTTTCTGCCTGACCCCTACAAAAATTGGTACAAATTTAAATCAGAATTTCATTTATTAAAGCTGATAATAATCCGTAAAGCTGATAATAATTCGTAAGATGCAACTAGGATTCAACTGGCAGAACCAATTAATTATTACCATGAAGACTAATAAGTCTAAACAAAGTAACTTTTGTTCTAGTAAGTTTTATTGATATTTAGGAGGTTGTTCTGCATAACCATTTTTAATTGAGTTAATTGCACTTTACAACCCCTATCTTTCATTGAATAACAAAACTATATATTTACTTTCAAAAATACAGTTTGCAACCCATAACTTTAGACATCAAATACAATATGCATCCCTTTAACCATTTTGTTAAAAATATTTATATTGTGGAGGGTAAAATTGAAATTCAACAAAATATTTAAATAATAATTTTAATTTTTTTTAAATTAATCTAAAATTTAGAATTTCAAATTATAAAAATTATATTAATGTCAATTATTTTATTACTCAGTATAATTTTTAAAATTTTAAAATTTAGATATATTTAGAAACTTTATGATTATATATATAAACATATATCTTGCTTAATAAATATATTTTAAGTATTTAACATTATGATTAATTTAGAGTATTACTGATAGAAAATAATTATAATTTTTTTCATGTAAAAAATGCATTAAAATAAATATTTTAACTAATTTGAAATTTTAGTTATTAATATTAACATCTTAATTTCAATTTTATAACCGCAAGGGATGCATGTTGTACTTGATATTGAAAGTTGGTTGCAAACTGTATTTTGCAAAGTAGGTATACTGTTTTGTTTTGATTTTAAATGAAAGGTGGGGGTTGCAAAGTGCAATTAACTCTTTTTAATTTTTTGTGGTACCACCAAAACATATTGTTGCTATATCTTCTTAACATTAATCACCAGGCAATTAGTGTTCAACTACCACATAAAATGCTTCAGAAAAGCAGTTCATGCTTTCTTAATAATTATTCTATTTAGGGATATTCTGTAGTTCATACCACTTAATCTAATATAGTGCAATCAATTTAGCCCAAAAAGGTAAACAAAAAACTTAGTGTCCTAAGTGTACATAATTGTCCTTGGACCGGGTGACATGTGCTATAAGTAGAGACTGACATTAAAAAAAGCAGACAACTTGTGCACATCAATGGAGACATGATTCCATATTACAGAGCTTTCCTCCTAAAGACAAAATCAATCCAAACATATCTGCTATTCCAGTCATCCGGTGTACTATCTCATATTCCGGTCATCCGATGTACTATCTCATGCTCCAAAGTTTAATATGGGAATGGTAAGATGTACACACAAACACAAGGGCTTTCAAATGATCACCTATCCCCCTACTAGTACTAGTTACTACTAATGCCTCTGGTGCACTATATCTTCTGCTCCAAAGTTTAATATGGACGGTTAAGATGTACACACAAACACCCAGACTTCCAACTGATCACCTATCCCCGTGCTACTAATGCCTCACTCTCGCCCTTCTAAACCCCGGAATTCTTTTCATGAATCCAAATCCATATAATTCTATTTCGAAAGTATCGTCCATCTTTTCCTTATAAACAAAAAGAAAAGACAAAAACACCGCTAAACTAGGTTCAACACAAAGTAGAACATTAACGTACACTTGTAATTTGTAAATAATTAATACTCCGTGAAGAACACAACGCAAACGTGATCAAATTAAATATACCAATGTCAACTATTTTCAAATGAAATGAACACACAATGTCAGACGTCACCTCTAAAATTCGCAATCCAGATCTAAAAAAAACTCTAAAACATGAACTAAAATTTCTATCAATACTTAAAATTAATAAATTAAAAACTAAATTAAAACTCACTTGTTATTCATCAGATTCTTCACAGCAACAACAGAGCCATCACTCAACACACCTCTATACACGATTCCATAACCGCCTTCACCTATCACATTCTCCGCAGCGAAACAAGACGTCGCCGTTTCGAGCTCCTTTAAACTATACCACCTCCCCCACCCAATATTCACACTCTCCACCACCGACAGCGACTCAGTTCGACTCGAACTCGACTCGTTACTCGTAAAGTTCCCTTTCTTCTCTCCACTCACATTTGATGAACTGTTCTTCTCAAACTCGACACTTTCAACATGTTTAATATCATCATTATGCTGTTTGACTTCGGTGACTTCTTTGTTGACTAACGGTAACAAACCGGAGCTGTACCGTAATTGAGCTCTCCGGCGGCGTGATGATCGTAGACAGAGATAGATGAGGAAGGAGATAACTATTATACCTGCGACTGTGAGGATAATTATGACGTAGAGTTTGAGGCCCAGGATTGGAGTTTTTTTAGCGACGGCGAAGTTCGATGAGTTGCCGGAGTTTTGGTCGGAATTCGCCATTATTTCCGGCGAGATATGTATGGGAAATGTTAAAGGGGCATGGAATACATATTATTTGTTGTGTATAAAATGGGAAGAAAAAAGTGTCACTGAGGTTTATGTGAGGACGGAGAAGCAGAGAAGGAAGCAAATATGTGGAAAGGAAAGGGCATTACTGTAAATTGTGGAATAAAGTGGGTAGAGTCGTAGGGACTAGGAGGGAGGAAAAAAGGAATGTAAATATAATTTGTATTAAAGTACTTTAAATATTTCACTTTATTTAGAAAAACAATTACCGCTTAAATTTATATTTTATTTAAATTAATCATTAACTCTGGATTTAAAAAGGCGTTACTTTCTTAAAAAGTTGAATATGTCTAATTCAACAAATATTAACACTTTTATTTAAAATATGTGAGTTTGTATTTGTTTCATATATAACGTGAACTTTGAACTTATTTTTAATTAGTCCATATATTTCATATAGGTATACCAAAAGCTATTTTATATGAATATTATGAAAATTAATCCAGAGTTGTGATATGTTACAATAATCGTCTATGTGTATTTAAATTATGTATGACATGGATTTTTTTGTCTTTCGAACCGTATATATAGATGTTAGGGCATTTTCAATACATAACACTTTGGCATTTTATAAAAATTACACTAGTTTCATGTTCAACTTCAATTTATTTACACTAATTTTTATACCATACTTATATTATATAATTATTTTATAGTTTTTTTATACTAGATTATTTTATTATTTTGATTGAATACATATATATTATTTTAATGTTAAAGTACAAAAGTAATAAAATTGATTGGGTACATATGAAATAATTTTGTTTTAGATAATAAGTATTAATGTTGGAGTAAAAAAATTAGAAGTTTGTTATAATATTTGATGCAATGCAAAAATATTGTAAAATTTAAAGTTGAGCTTAAAAGAAATTTCATAGTAAAATGATGTAAAGTACACATTTCAGAATTGTGTTGGAAATTCTCTTCATAAATAAAAATGTTTGAGTTTCTAAATATTATTATAATTTTTTTTTCAAATATCTTAAAAATCATCACTTTCCTCGTTATAATATGAAATTCCTGTGCCCACAAATTATATTTTGACATGTGTCATGTTATATCATTTTATAACTAATTTATATAAATTTTGAATTATCTGCATTCTTAGAATATTATACTGTACAGCGAATTGTCTCTTTGTAGCATAAGAGGATGACCGATGACGTAGAAGCATGGAATTGTTTTCAAATGGAGTATGAAATTGAAACGCTTTTCTCACGGAAAAATGTCGTTTAGGTATTAGTTTACATACATAAAAAATAGAGGGTGACATAGAGGTGGGGAAAGAATGGAAGCGTTATATTTGAGTATTAGATTTCAATGATTTTACCATAACGCCACTGAGCTGGAGCGGCTTAAATGTCAACAAAACTGTGGCTACGTCGGTGCTTTAACCGTGTGATTAAAGTGAACCTCTGGAATAATTGCAAGTAATTAGCTGAAAAAACAGTTAAAGATAAAAATAAATTTAAGCGATAATTTAGGTCATCGATTGGTCTAACGGTTTGGTTGGTATGACTAGCTAATTATAACGCCCCCTACAAACAAATAAACAATCATTATATACCACCGGTTTGTCCTGTCCTTTGTCAATCTTGGAAAACGGAGGAAAAATATATTTTTTGATTCAATTTTAACTTATTTTATTAGTGCCATCGGAAGCATTGCTAGTAGAACAAATATGTTTATTTATATTATACTATTATAAAAGAAACGTGATTTTGTTTGGTGGGTTAGTTAACACATCCCTAAAAAGTATGTTAATATTTTTAAAATAATGCTTAACAACTATAATTTTATTAAAAAAAATAAATCAAATATCTAATATAATTACAAACTCTATCATATTCTTATCGAACTTAATATCTAATTGCACTCGACTTCTTTCTTACCTATTTTGTAGAAAATCAAACACTTTCAAAATTAATTTTAGTCATTCAAATTATAATATAACAATATAATTAATAAAACAAGAAAAAAATTAAAAAAAAAATCTTTTTTTAAAAAATAATACCAATCAATCTATCTATACTATCTATATTATAAGCAAAATATGGTTTTGGTTGGTTGATTGGTTAACACTTTCCAAACAAATATGTGAACGCTTATCATTTCAAAAAATAAAAATAAAATTCTACGCTACAAAGTACGCTGACTCTCTCTCCCTCTCAGCACAAACACTTTTCGTTCATCCCGCGGACTAAAAATATGTATAATTAATTTAAAAAATGCCATATAGACAAGTTATACATCTACTAGTACTGTCAAAATTCCCACATTGAGCACATTTGCACGTCGTTGTCAGAGAACTCGCTACTAAAAACCTACTTCATTGGTCATTTATATCAAAAACATATTTGGATCACAAAAATAATAAATAAATTTGAAAAAAAAATAATAATTTATATTAAAATTAATATCATAAATTTCAAAAACTTATTTATTTTTATTTTATAATTTACCTTCTATAATAAAAAGTAAATATAATAATAATAATAATAATAATATGATTATAAATATTAAAATTAACTATGCATCGCATAGGTTATATGCTATTTTAAGCGTAGGTTATTATTGGTTGTTTGGTTAATATCTTACTAAAAATAGTTAATACGACTTTCAAAAACATTATTAATATTAAAAATAATAAAAAACATGTATCCTTGACTCTTCTAAAACTAATTCAGATTATAATTCTCTCCGAATAAGAGACCAAATAATCTCATACTTAATTAATTCTTAATAATTAATATACATCAATGAACACAAATACTATATTTAAAAATTGAATTAAAAATACATGAAATTGAAAAAAAAACACAAAACTTGCATTCTCTTACGGTTTTACATAGGCCGACATAAAATATGATTCCTTATGTTGAAATAAGATTCCTTATATTTAAGAAACACCGATAACTAAAAAATTGATGTGTTCGAAGTAAAAAAGAAAATTTGAATTTAGGGTTTGTATACTAAAATTTTAGTTATAAAATAAAGAATTTATGGTGAAAGTATTAAAATATGAATAGTCATGTCACATTTTTAGTATCTTTCGATTTTAATTAAATAGTATTGATATTTGATGGTATTATTAAATTTTAAAATAAATATTTGGGAATCGTTATATTCAATATGAACAATATTCTAAAATTTAATATTTTAAATATCCAAATTCGAATCCTTCAAAAGTACAATATAAAAAATATATGTATCATTAATTTCAATAATACATAATTATTATATTTTATTTAATTATCTTTTATAATTTTTTATTTTTACAAAATATATATATATATATATATATAATATTATGTTATAATCAGTCTGTGACACGAGTTATAGGCTATTAATGGTATAAAACGAGTTTAGGCTGCATTGTTTAAATCAAAGATAACGAATTAGTCAAATCAACATGCACATGAACGCGATCGAGATTAAATTATCCCGTAATAGAATTTTAATTGAACCGATAAAAGAAATCCTAATTTCCAACAGCCTCAGGCTTAGTATATTATAACTCATAACTTATGAGTCATAAGTATGAACATTATAAAATCGAAATGGTCCAATAAAAATACCTCTTTCGGGCCACGATTCTTCGATTTGGGACGATAATTGTGCATACATAAACCCTAACATTTAAACCTCTACTATCTGATTCAATTCTTTCAATTCTAGTTACATGTGAGGGCTTTGAAGGCTCAATTGGCCTCATCAACGCACAATCACCGGCTGTAATCAAAACGACGATTCATTGGAATGGAATTTAGAGAATCCTCTACAACTTAAAGAAATCTTAGATAAGTACCGTTGAAAAGATTAAAGGAACGGGGATAGAGGAAAAAATTATAAAACAATAGATTAGATGGAGTAACAAATAATAACTATTCTTAACGTACTCACTAAGAATCCAATTTAAGAATCCTCAACAAAAATGTAGCGTATTGTTGCATGTTACATAGTTCAATCACTCTATGTAGTCATCCCAGCAAATCAACAACACATCAATCTTTAAGCCAAACTAAAAAATAATTAAAAATATATTATATTAATGGTTTTATGTCCAAAGCAGAGATATTTCAAAAAATAAAAAATGGAGAACGAAGAGCATAGTCAGTAAATGAAAGCAATACATTACAGTACGACAATAAATTATCTTAGGGATCAACTATATAATGAAGTTCGGCTTGATTTAATCTTCAAGAATTAAGACCAGCTAACAAATGCTATTCTCAAAGAGGAATTCTACCTTTTCATCAATGTTTCTCTTGCCAGTGATGCGATTTTCAAAGAGGAATTCTACTTTTCCATCACTGTCTCTCCTGCCAGTGATCTGTAGAACTGCACAATGAATAATCAAATGTTGAAGAATCCTTGAGATTTAGTTGCTTCGTCAATTCCAAGATGGTGGTTTCCCACTAATTGCATTGAAACTAATTGCATTGAAGGTGCCTCATCATTGCGAGCATAGATTTTGCCCTCCTCTTGTAAAGGTTCAAATAGATGTCCTTCATATTGATACATTCCATAAAGTATGTCGGAACCTTCATCCCTGATATTTTGCATTGCTTAAAGATTTTAGACTTTATATCCCAATTTTCATAAGTTATGAATGCAGTCTTATCATATGCCAACCAAGCTCCTTTGTCAACACATTATGTTTGGCCATCCAATCTTCAAACTGGGATATAACTTGCGTAAATGGAATTGTTGTCTCATTCCAGATACTGGTAATATCATATTTTCCAAAGTGTTGTTCGGCAGATCGTTTTATCCGTTACCTCAGTTTTGTAGGCCTTACAAATCGGTAGAAGAAATCAACAAGCTCCAAGGTTTTAGCATCAATTATAAGAACAGAAAATTCAAGAATCTCAAAGTTTTCCCGCAAATGATGTAATATTTGGGATAAATCGTGTAATTATTTTTGCTAATAAATAAATATTATGCATGTTCAGTATTTATTCTGTGAATTAACTGTTAAGTGGTATATGTATTTGGATGTTTAAAAATAATATCAATTGAGTATTTTAATTTTTATATGTCCAAAATAAAATATAGATAATTGTCATATCTTCCTATTTATTTTTATGTTGATTTATGATTTTATAGGAAATTTATGAATTTTATAAAATCTTTTTCCAAGTATTTATAAACTATTTTATATAATCCGGAACCAACCGACATCATCCGTTTTTACGTTTTTATGACCCGAAACTCTTCCGAGAACTCCTTCCTAACCTAATTGCAATATTCCGAGCATTTTCCATGTTTCGACATTTTCGATCCGGCGTACAGTTTGTCCTGCGCGGGTCTCGGCGCAATATTTTCGATACATTATTCATTTCGGTAAATCAATAAAACTCGTATTATCGATAAACGAGATCTTTTTATTAAACTATTACTCTTATCATCTCGTAATACGTGTAACCAGGCGCTGAGACCAAGACCGCAGTACAAATTGAACTGATTTGGATAACTATCCCAAAAACCGGTACCGTTTGGATCTGTTTTTATAAATAAACGTACCATTTTATATCCGGAATGATCCAATGGGATACTAATTTTCCGTAATTATAAATAGCCTCTACCGTATTTTATTTCGTACCGAAAATCACTTACAAATAGTAATTATATAATTTTACAGAGAAAATCTATATATTCATATAAACTTTCAAGAATCAAACAGCAATTCGGAAGTGTTATTGAAATCCGTTTGGAAAGCTTGAGTAACCAAAACGAAGGGTTTGAAGAGTACTATCAGATTATAAAAGTTACAGAACTGCAGAATCAAAGGTTTATTTTCTATATTTTTATTTATTTTCGAATTATTTTGATTAAAAATATGAATTTTTGTTCGGATGATTGTTTGAATGATTTGATGATTGCATGTTGTAGAGCTTATTTTCCTGATGATTTTCATATATCATATGACTGATTTGGAGTTCAGTAACATGTTCAAAATTGAGTTTAATCTTCGAATTTTAAAATTAGGGTTTATAACCCGTATAAATGTTCTTAATTGAAATTTAGGGCTTTTTGTTCTATGGGTTATTAGCTGTTGAAATATAGTGGGTTGTGTTCCTTATGAATTTGCAATCGATTGGTGTATAGCTCGTTAACAGACGATTCATGGTTTGAAGGGAGTTGTATTTTTAAAGTTACGTCGAGCTCGCCAGAAACCGGCGAACTTCCTGGCCAAATTCCGGCCAACTTAGGGGTTATTGATGTGTTTTGATAGCATGAATAGATTCCTGGTGTTTAGAAGATGTAATCTGTAGGAGATGGTGGTGTGAGGATGCCGGGAACGTGTTCTCCGGCCATCCCCGTAATTTTCCGGCGATGGGGGGTGCAAAGTTGCACTTTAGTCCCTGTTGTTTTGAAAATGATGAAGTTCAATCCTTGAACTTTCCAGAACTTGCAAATTTAGGATTCCTGTTTATAAATTATTTAAAAATCATATTTCCTATTTATTTTAATTATAAAAATTCGTTTTTAATTTCTAAAAATCCCAAAAATTATTTTTTTAATTCCAAAAATTATTTTTAATTCAAAAATAAATCTGAATTAATTAGTTAATTAATTTTAGTTAATAGTTAATTGATTAATTGGTCAATTAATTCGAGAATTAATTGATTAATTGATTTACTTAATTATTGATTGATTTTAATTAATTATTTAATTAGATTTAATTATTTAAAAATGATTTAAAAATTCTGAAAAATAGTTTCGAGCTTTAAAATATTATTTTAAATTGTTTCCAAGGCTCGGTAATTATTATAAAATTGTTTTGAAGCCAGATGTGGCGAACCGAACCCTGTTAATTGCTTTAAAATTGATCGAACGACCCGTTTTAATTCCGAAAAATGTTTTAAAAATTATCTTAAATACCCGAAAGCCTGTTTATGGCCCGAGACTTCTTTATAAATGATATATCATTGATTGTTTGACGTGTTACGTGTTATATGTGACTTGTTGTTTAACTGTAGGTCTATATGTTCGGTGTTTACTTGTTTATAGCATAACTTTCAATCCGTTAATCGGATTTGGGTAAAACGAAGGGTAGATAGAAGTGTATATCGAATAGAATCGTATGAGTTAAGTATTGATAGATGCTTATGATATGTGAGCATAAGAGGCAAGGCTTAGGAAAGGAAAGCAGATAGTCGAGGAGTAAGACGGTTGTGATTGGAAGTTAGAGATGTATAGCAAGCTAATATCAGGCAAGTGTTCTGAACTTTCTTGAGATATATTGTTGATGATTGATAATCATGTTCTATATTACAAGTACTTTGAAGCACTGAGCCCTAAACCTTGATTCCAGTTGTTGATCTCGGAGCCGTAAACTTTATTCTTTCCGAACCATTGATTGTTGCATACCCGAATACGAACCACAGATATACGATACTACTCCACAAATACATACAAACTAAATACCAAACACTGAATCAAATTGCTTACATATTCAAACCATTGTACCTTATGCTTTGAAAGACCAAATTCTTGTAACCTTGAAATGTTAATTCCTTTGTTATCCAATTCTTTCATTACCTAACAGCCATTCTTTGAAATTGCTATATTGATCCTTTGTGAAGATTGAAACCACCTCATTATTGAGCATCCAATATTGCTTATGATTTTGATTATTGCTTTACATTGTTTATACTGTTATTATGTTAGAATTGGATTTTTTTTATAAAATTGAGGACCAGATTCGTGGTCAGACCAGATTGATGGTCAAGTTAGGCCAATGTGTGCCATGGATCCAGTAATTAGACCAGAGCTGTGTGCCTTGATCGGGGTTAGTGCGTGACTGATCAGCAGCCTAACTTTGGTTTTTAAAATAAAAATATAATATCCAAATTCTAAATCAATAATCATTGTTCCCTTGATACCTTAAACCTTTTCACTTGATGATCATTATTCTCAGTCTTGTCATTGTGACTTGCTGAGCTAGTTAGCTCATTTGTGCGATATTGTTTATGTTCTTTTCCAGTTAAGAAGGCACCAGTTGGTAGCGAGGATCCCCAATCCAGTGCGAGAGCTAGGGGTACAGGTTGATCGAGTTAAGCTAGCTAGCAGCTTTTGAGATAGTTTAAGTTTGTAAAAGTTTGTAATAATGTTTAATATCCAGTTATGAATTTGAATAGTTGGGATTTGGACGTTGTAATATAAAGTGTGTGTATGACTTGTGTGCATACTTTAACCTGTTGCGGTCCGTGGTAGTTGGTAAATAGGGTCACTGCATATTATTATTGTCTTTATTATTATTATAAGCAGGTTATAAATATGGTGTGTGTGTGTGGACCCCAAACTTCTGACCCGGTTTTGGAGCGTACCACAGGTTTTGGTATCAGAGCTACAGGTGACACAAGCCTAGGTTGACGGGAATGGGTAGAGGGTTATGAATATAAGTAAGAAATAGAAAGATAGAACGTCGAGAGGTTGAGTGCGACGGTGTAACATGTATTAGTATAATTCGTGTCGTGGTTCGAGATTTTTATATTGCGATATGATTTCAGATAGCATCGATGGCCGACTCTTTCATCCCCATATCAGCTGATCACTCAGAGCCCTCAGTTGGAGGACCACCAGTGTTGGCTATTTTACCTCCACCTGTGTTGCAGCCCGTACCCTTACAGGCTATTCCACCTCCAGGCACGAGACCACCTATCAGAGGACCCCCGCCAGCTGATTCAGATTCCACTGGGCATTCAGTTGCGAGTGCTCCATTCTAGTCTACATTGCATCCTGTTCCTTATTACCGGTATGAGGCTCCTTTATTGGAGCATGATTCTTTGTAGGCACATATCCGAGAGCTACAACATATCATCAGGACTACAGATGTTGATCATGGTGTGAGGGAGCTTCGAGAGGAGATCCATATGACACGCAGGATTCTTGAGGCTAGGCTGCATGGAGCTACATTACCTGGTCGAGCCTGTAACACCCCCAAATCCGGGGTCGGGGATTCGGGTTGTCACGAGTTCCATTTCCCTTATCAATACTTAATCTTAACAGTCAACCAACTACTGAGTACTGTGACCCCACAATATACACACACACACACCACAAGTTATAGTCTCAAAGATGAATACCAAAAATAACACAAGTCATTTTATTCCACAATTATAAACCGTTACACCTTAAAAGGGTTTCTGAATAAATTTACATTTCTTTGCCATTATTATAATTCATATAGATACATAAGTCCGGTACATCAAAAGTTGATAATCTAGCCTATTGGTAATTTCTACCTCAGCTACAACGGCATCAACGCTTCTAGAAAACTGCGGAACGTTTCCTAACCGCTTGCGAATTGGAAGCTTGGTCATGTTCATCTTTTCTATCTGTTGTTGTGTGATGAAAGAAGAAAGCAAGGGTGAGCAACAAGCCCATCGAAATAATATGTATAATAATTAACAATATATGAGCATTCTCATAGTACTCATGTTAGTCTTGGTCAAGAAGAAATGAGCCAAGCTGATATCTTAACGCGACCAAGTCGCAAAATATTCAGTATATACTTTTCAAAATCTTTGAATACTCTACCATGAATAATACACACATGGCTCCAGTTTATAACTGTATAAAAATATCGTTACAAGGTGATCTCATATATCTACCCTTGTCTCAACGTTTTTCTGAAAATCTTTGACATGCATAAGATAATCATTTACTAGATATAAGTTTAAAAGATGAAGTTACAAGATACTCCAATATACTTATATATTTTCCGAATACTACTTGAACTACCACCGTTCAAGTTATAATTAGTTCATCCCATAGATTAAGCTACAAGACAAAACTTGTATAGAATCAATCTTTAAAATATCATAAAAAAATGAAGTTACGAGATACTTCATTTGATGCAAACATCATTTTGAAAGCTTGACCCTGCCAACACTCAACAATCGCCCAACCGTAGCCTTTCTATCGAAGTGCTCTGGGTAGTGTTGCAGAAATATCCAATTGGATGATGAACTCATTACGGGAGTTTGCCGCGCCAGGAAGACCACTTACGATGATCAGTCGTAGTAATGCAACCCCACCATTTTCTACATGTAGAGGAGAACCTGTCGGATTTACTTGTCAACCGAACACTGGACTCCTAAGGAATGGACCGTCTTAGCGGAACTTCCGGGCCATTTGGGCCCATATAATAAGGCTGGGACGACGCTACTCGACCACTTACGCCACTCCTAGTTCAGATGAAATCCATGACCCTGAAACGTAAAGCTCGTTCTCCCTTTCCCCAGGTAGAAACTTGTTGATACAGCTCCACTAAGAAGTCGTATCTAGATGGAAAGGAAAACTCACTGATATTTCCCAGGCGATGCCTGCTAATGGATTAACTTGTTCCAAGAATTTTACTTCCCGAGTGTTGGGTAAGTAATCAAAAACTCTTTTATCAGAATAGCAACCTTGTTGCGAATATAAAATACACCACAGAGCCGGATCCCTCAGGTTTTGAGCGAGTATTTAAATCCCCTTCGAAAGGAGGATCTTAAATATAAAAATGAGTTTTGGGATCCGCCCTAACCTTTAAAAATCATTTTGAAGACTCGAAATTTTTTTTAAGAATGTTTGAAGTGATGCTGATTTAATAAAATAAATCAGTCCCAATATATTAGAAATATCTGAATATTATTATTTAAATAATACTCCCATAAATAATAATCTTTATAAAAATAATTGAAGTAGATGTTTTAAAACTTATACTTTAAATGAATATTAAATAACTAAAGATATACTTATACGAAAGTACTATCCTTATTTGAATAATCAAAAGTAAGTTTGATTATCGACACATTATTCTTTAATAAAATAAAGAATATTAATTAGTAAATAATCAGAGTCATAAGTCCTCGAATGAATATTCAAAATAATATTCATTAAATGAAATAAACGGAGTTATATGTCCTCGAATGAATATTCAAAATAATATTCATTAAATGAAATAAACGGAGTCATAAGTCCTCGAATGAATATTCAAAATAATATTCATTAATAAAATAAACGGAGTCATATGTCCTCGAATGAATATTCAAAATAATATTCATTAAATGAAATAAACGGAGTCATATGTCCTCGAATGAATATTCAAAATAATATTCATTAATAAAATAAACGGAGTCATATGTCCTCGAATGAATATTCAAAATAATATTCATTAATAAAAATAAAGTTATCGAATAAACCTTATTCGATTCATAGTTTTGTAAACTATATATATATATATATATATATTTAAATATATATAATATACTCGGGAATATCGACTCCCGGTTTTAGAAAATGTTCACCTTTGGGCCCCCCTATACTAAGGGTATACGCAAATACCTGCTTATCTCTTGCATATGTATTATGCAACTAATAAGCATTTGAATCAACAGATATATATCAAGATTACGAAACAGACATGCATATATGCCATATCACATGCTCCAATATATCACAAGATTTGCTAATTAACCATCATGCATCTATCACAAGATAATGCATATACATATGTATACATCACAACAACAGTATAACGAGTAGAAAACTTGCCTGAGCGACTGGGGGTGGTAAAAGTCCTGGGATGAGTCTGGTAACCTATAAACCACATATAAGTTGAAATTAAACCAAAGTCGCTTAAGAATCTATACTTTAACCAATTAGACTCTAACGCTCGCTTTGCGCTTAATGATTCTCTTAAGTCGCTCGAGTACCCTCGACTCCACCATTTTTAATAAATTAAGCATTAAGAGTTTTAAGGCGATTCTTTCGAGAGCACCTTACCAACTGCCTAATCCACTTTACATAAATGTTTCATACTCCAATTAGTCATTTAAGGTCTTTAACCAATGTTTCAAAGTAAGGCGAGGGGAAATGGTTCGTTCGCGAAACGCCGTTACTTAAAACGGTCGTTTCTCCTAAACTGTGCATCGGATTCAAGCGTACCACATATCAAAACGAAGCTCGTAACATGAACTATCTAATCATGGCAATGGTCAAAACCTAACAGTGAGTTCTCGGGTCCTGATGTTATGAACAAAAACAGTCTAGGATAATCGGACATTACGACGACTATGTTTACGCGATTACCAAATTTGTACAACTCCAAATCAACCCACAATCAACATTACAACCCAAAATCCATCCAAACCTCACCACATCAGTCCATTACTTCATGTTTTAACCCACTCATTCAATCACAACAAAAGCTACTAACTATATTAAGGTTCATTAACTAATAACCAAGATTCAACCATCAAAATCTCTACAAACTCAATCAAACTTTAAACAAACAAGCATCATGCTTCACATATACTATATCATTTACTATCTTCCGTACAAGATACTATTCTAGATATACCTTTACTCGCTAGAGTTTTATAACCTCTTAATAATCGCGTTAACCTTAGTATCACGGACGCGTTAGAATCGGAATACCACCTTACTTGGTACCACTTCATCTCTAGCTGCCTCCATCTTCGAAAGCTTGATCCATCATATAGAAGTAAAGAAATTTGTTGAGAGATCACTATGATCATGAACACTTGTTCTATTGCATAGTTAGTACAGAAGGTGGCCAGCCTTTAGTACTTGACAAGCAATTAAACAACATATGGTATCCTACTAGGCTTCTATCACACAGATAGATAGTCATTCGGCAATACATCCCCTTCTGGAAGGGTTGTTCTTCTCAGCTTATATGAAATGAAAAGAAGAGAAAAGAACGAACTGAAGAGAATTGTATATATGAAAAAAATATACTACCACAAAATATCTGGCTTGGAACCTACCTCTGAACTATAGAGGTCTGTCATAGGAGAACAAAACATATGTGTGTATATATCAACATCAAGTATTATCGCATCGCATTTCGCATGCTTAAATATTTTTGCTATTCCGTCCATCATTCTATGGACCCATGCTCTTCCTCGAGCTTATACTCAATCACCTTTGAAACTCCCTCGACATCGAAAATCGAATCTGGAATCTCATTTTATACATCATCGTTACTAGAATTCTATGCTTGCACCGCAACCTTCCTCATATAGTAATATGACTCTCTATTGATAAGAAGGAATAAGTATTCAATAGGTAGATAATCGACTTAATTAGCCTATCAATGATAACTTATACACCACCACGACCCGATTAGTGGTACTCACTCTCAACATCCATTCCAATACAACTCTCACGGTTGTAAGTAATCAGCTCATTACTCGCAGAATCATTCCTGCATTACTATGGCCCACCGTTGACCTACTGTAGTCATTCATTTTCCATGAAGTTTTAATAGCTAACCATACGGAGTCCATTCATATCATATTGAATCCTTCTAAGGAGGTAACATAATCACCATTCATGATTCGTGAAGAACATTCCTGATCCTGACGTACATACATGACATGAAGCAGATAAAATTGCAGAAGAGTTTCAATCAAAGCAACGATAGCAGGCTAATACCATTATTAACCATATTTCTTTACTGGGAGACATGAAGCTCAAAGGTTCATTTAGTCCTTTCATAACATGCTCCTGGCTTATCTCAAGATAGGACCTTCTAAGATAGAAAGCCCGCTCACGGCGATTACATGAATTTAATCTTTACCAAACTACTATTACGGTTGAGTACCGCACAGTCATCAGAAGGAATGTCAATCTTTCACACCATAATACAACCTTCATGGAATTAACCATTATCACTGTATTCCTCTGGCACGAGCGCTGATAATTATCCTCTTACACTTAAAGTGTTGGCCACCTCTTTGGCCTTTCCTGATAGTAAAATTTCCTTACAATCAATGTCATTTTAACCACCTCCAACTAAATTTTCTACCTCATTTCAATCACTGCTTATGTGAAAATGCTTCTCTTAAGTCCTGGTGAGAAAAAAAATCACCATTTTTCCATAAGTCATTGCCTTAGTCTTTAGATGTGAACATTGCCACGACTGACTCTCGATCATACTTATGACGTCTCTTATCTTGGGTCCTTCTTATTTTCACCAATCTCGACCCTCATTGGATCGATCTATACTTTCTTATGGTTCAACACGTGCCCCACCTGGCATTATTATAATTACGTCATATTTCCTTCATCAAAATTTCTATTCTTGAGAACTTTGAATATTACCTTTCTCCTTGTAAAACCTTTAAGGTTATCCTTAAATCCTTCATCAGGTACACCCTAGGCACAAGGCATATCAAGATACCATTTACTAATACCAGAATCATTGTCTATATACTTCTGAAAAATTTCTCCACTGATCCTTAAAGGTTGTTGTTACCTTAATCCTTTCCAATTCATACTGTCAAAACTCATGCTTTCCCTATTAAGGGTGAAATTCCAACCTTTATGCATTCCCCTAGGATTCATTTCAAGTTATCGGGGTTTTATCCTTAATTCCACCTTTACAAGATACTTACACTCTTCCATGGATAAATCAAGTCATATATACTTGATAGATTACCTTATTCAATCATTCTCACTTTGATAGTCTATACTTAATTTCACAATAGCATCCTTATTCAAACTGAGGTCAATCCATATGGCCTCCAAAATATAACAACGGTTTTTTTTCCGCTTTGCTTGCCTAATTTGGTAATGACAACAGGGATGTTCTGGAAGATATTGGTCGTGTTCAACGTGAACTTCTTCTTAATAATTCCTTATTTACTTCTGTTGTTTATCTCAACAGTCATCTCAATGTTGGGATATCTTTCATACCTGGCGTCTCCCTTTTTGGGTATCAAGCCACCAGTCTTACACTTCACATTCTTGAAGGTCACTTCCTTCATCCAATTTTCCTAATTTCTTACTTCCTTGTCTCCTCAGTCTATCCGCGTTTCATTATTTATCCTTCGAACTATCTCAAGGTTTCCTCGAATCCTCCCAACTTACAGGGGATAAAATATATGTATCTCTTATGCCTTCAACCATCAATTTTAACTCATGGTGAATCACCCTCATCCTGACGATTACATACTTTTCTATTTCTATTGCTATGAGTCTTTAAGGTTTCCTCATACCCAACTCCCTTATCATTCCTCAAACTCTATTGCCTTTATATTCCTTTCCACTTCAGTTTCTTTTTTTTCCTTTCTCTTATCATTATTTCATGAACCAACACAACATAAGCATTGATTTCAAACATCCCGTCATTCTGGATTCGTGTCCTCAGAACGAATCTTGATAACTTTTACAACTTAGATTCATAATTCATCATACTCGTCTGTCTTTGTTCTGGCTCTAAAGCTTTTACACTATCTCCATAATCTTGGGAAGTACTTTCCTGAAAACAATTGACTGAACTTAAATCAGTTTATTATAATCTCTTGCTCCATGTCTTCCTTGCCCTTTCACCAGCGGGTGGCCTCTCTCTTAGGAAGGTAAGTGACAAAAACAGTCTATTGCGCTTCATCAATCATTTAGAATATAAAATCATTCCTCTATTTCCTTTAGCCATGATCTTGCCTCAACTGGGTCAGCTTGTTCCTTGGAACTCTGAGAGCTTAGCGACTTAAAGGTCCTGAAAGAATTTCTCACCGCATTATTTCCTCAGGGTGGTGGTTGGGGATAATAGTCTAAGTTCTGTCTAGAAAGGTCCATTAATTATGGTATATGAGTACCTTCTCGGGTCTCCTTTCCTTACTCGACTTCTGTTTCCTTAGTCTGAACATTCCCTCCTCCTCCCCATAATCGGGGTCATATTATATGTTTTAAATCCTCATTTTCCACTTCATTATGTTATGGGTTCCTTCTATCTTGATGGCGACCTCCCTGACTATCACGTTCAGGGTTTGCTCTAAATCTTATTCCTCAAACTAGCTTGCATCTAAGATCTCATCTTTAAGCTCTTGAACATTTGGAACCCAAATTCTGTAGGAATACCTCATTATTCCCTTATCATCTTTCTCGGTATTAATCTCTTATTTATTTGTTGGCTCTCTGCCTTCATTCATCACTTTTTCTGGCATAATATGTTCTTTTCCACTAATTCGGGCTGTATTGCAATCTCAAACAGCTTTTTGGTACCGGCTCCGGTTACCTTCACTTCTATTTCCATTTTCTCAAAATCTCTTTTAAACTCTCCCAAAGACATTATCATCTTGAGTCTCTCCTTTTTACTAAGGGCATCAGCCACCATATTGGCTTTCCCCGAATGATAAAGAATCTCCCAATCATAATTCTTGATTAGCTCTAACCGCCTCATCTGGCGTATGTTGAGCTCTTTCTACGTAAAAATGTACTAGAGCTCCTATGGTTTGTGTAAATCTTGCACTTCTCTCCATACAAGTAGTGCCTCCAATCTTTAGGGAAAAACTATTGCCACGAGCCCAAGCTCATGGGTGGGGATATCGAATTTTATATTCCCTTAATTATCTTGACGCGTACGCGATTACCTTGTTGTGCTGTATAAGAAGCACCCTAATTACTTATGCAAAGCGTCACTACAAATCACAAAATCTCCTTTTCCATCCGGCAACACCATCATAGGGGCCGTCACCAATCTTTGCTTCAGTTCTTGAAAGTTGTTCTCGTATTTCTCTGTCCATTCGAACTTCTCAGTCTTACGAGTAAGCGCGTTAAAGGGGCTACTATCTTTACCAAATTGAACGAACCTCCGGTAGTAACCGGCCAATCCTACCTCTGGTAGTCGCCCTAACCATAGTCATCAATTACTCAGTGGTCCTTTATTCATTCTTGTCAGGATCCTCCACGGGATTCTTCTCAGCAATAATCCCTTCTAGGACAACATCCTCAACCGCTACATCCTCAATATGAACATCATCCGGTCCCGCGTTAGGACGCTCTATCGGATCCATAATCTGATCTCCAATAAGTAATAAAACATCATCGCGTTGTTGTTCCTCAACCTCAGGGTTCGGAGTCCCGCTACCATATACGATAACGAACTACGCTTCTATCACGATATTTATAAGGGTTCCCATAAAGGTTTTAACTGTCAGCACTACGTTAGGTAGTCCGACTATGAACTTGGCAAGAGTTCTTATTTTCTTAGTGAACTTATTATTTTAACTTCATATCATCTCGGAGGTTTATAACGCTTAGCTCTGTCACCATTTCTGTAACACCCCCAAATCCGGGGTCGGGGATTCGGGTTGTCACGAGTTCCATTTCCCTTATCAATACTTAATCTTAACAGTCAACCAGCTACTGAGTACTGTGACCCCACAATACACACACACACCACAAGTTATAGTCTCAGAGATGAATACCAAAAATAACACAAGTCATTTTATTCCACAATTATAAACCGTTACACCTTAAAAGGGTTTCTGAATAAATTTACATTTCTTTGCCATTATTGCAATTCATATAGATACATAAGTCTGGTACATCAGAAGTTGAAAGTCTAGCCTATTGGTAATTTCTACCTCAGCTACAGCGACATCAACGCTTCCAGAAAACTGCGGAACGTTTCCTAACCGCTTGCGAATTGGAAGCTTGGTCTTGTTCATCTTTTCTATCTGTTGTTGTGTGATGAAAAAAGAAAGCAAGGGTGAGCAACAAGCCCACCGAAATAATATGTATAATAATTAACAACATATGAGCATTCTCATAGTACTCATGAAAGTCTTGGTCAAGAAGAAATGAGCCAAGCTGATATCTTAACACGACCAAGTCGCAAAATATTCAGTATATACATATATACTTTTCAAAATCTTTGAATACTCTGCCATGCATAATACACACATGGCTCCAGTTTATAACTGTATAAAAATATCGTTGCAAGGTGATCTCATATATCTACCCCTGTCTCAACGTTTTTCTGAAAATCTTAGACATGCATAAGATAATCATTTACTAGATATAAGTTTAAAAGATGAAGTTACAAGATACTCCAATATACTTATATCTTTTCCGAATACTACTTGAACTACCACCGTTCAAGTTATAATTAGTTCATCCCATAGATTAAGCTACAAGACAAAACTTGTATAGAATCAATCTTTAAAATATCATCAAAATAAAATGAAGTTACGAGATACTTCATTTGATGCAAACATCATTTTGAAAGCTTGACCCTGCCAACACTCAACAATCGCCCAACCGTAGCCTTTCTATCGAAGTGCTCTGGGTAGTGTTGCAGAAATATCCAATTGGATGATGAACTCATTACGGGAGTTTTCCGCGCCAGGAAGACCACTTACGATGATCAGTCGTAGTAGTGCAACCCCACCATTTTCTACATGTAGAGGAGAACCTGTCGGATTTACTTGTCAACCGAACACTGGACTCCTAAGGAATGGACCGTCTTAGCGGAACTTCCGGGCCACTTGGGCCAATATAATAAGGCTGGGCCGGCGCTACTCGACCACTTACGCCACTCCTAGTTCAGATGAAATCCATGACCCTGAAACGTAAAGCTCGTTCTCCCTTTCCCCAAGTAGAAACTTGTTGATACGGCTCCACTAAGAAGTCGTATCTAGATGGAAAGGAAAACTCACCGATATTTCTCAGGCGATGACTGTTAATGGATTAACTTGTTCTAAGAATTTTACTTCCCGAGTGTTGGGTAAGTAATCAAAAACTCTTTTATCAGAATAGCAACCTTGTTGCGAATATAAAATACACCACAGAGCCGGATCCCTCAGGTTTTGAGCGAGTATTTAAATCCCCTTCGAAAGGAGGATCTTAAATATAAAAATGAGTTTTGGGATCCGCCCTAACCTTTAAAAATCATTTTGAAGACTCGAAAACATTTTTAAGAATGTTTGAAGTGATGCTGATTTAATAAAATAAATCAGTCCCAATATATTAGAAATATCTGAATATTATTATTTAAATAATATTCCCATAAATAATAATCTTTATAAAAATAATTGAAGCAGAAGTTTTAAAACTTATACTTTAAATGAATATCAAATAACCAAAGATATACTTATACGAAAGTACTATCTTTATTTGAATAATCAAAAGTAAGTTTGATTATCGACACATTATTCTTTAATAAAATAAAGAATATTAATTAGTAAATAATCGGAGTCATAAGTCCTCGAATGAATATTCAAAATAATATTCATTAAATGAAATAAACGGAGTCATATGTCCTCAAATGAATATTCAAAATAATATTCATTAAAAGAAATAAACGGAGTCATAAGTCCTCGAATGAATATTCAAAATAATATTCATTAATAAAATAAATGGAGTCATATGTCCTCGAATGAATATTCAAAATAAAATTCATTAAATGAAATAAACGGAGTCATATGTCAGCGGTCATTAGGCATATAACAAGTGTTCATGATCATAGTGATCTCTCAACAAATTCCTTTACTTCTATATGATTAATCAAATTTTGGAAAATAGAAACAGCTGAAAAAGGAGTAATAAAGTTGTGGTAGTCAGAATGGAAGCACATTCGTGATACTAAGGTTGACGTGGTTATTAAAAGGTTATAGAACTCTAACGAGCAAAAGTATAACCGGTATAATATTAGGAACGGAAGGTAGTAGCGATTACGAACCGGAAAAGAATGGGTATTGAGAAGCAAAAGCTATAATGCTAGAAGCTATGATGAGAGCCGGTGCAATAGACTTGAAAGAATTTGGAATGATCACTTAACGCGGATTAAGTTATCTTACGATAATAGATCATATGTCATTATCGAGATGTCGCCTTATGAGATCCTTGAGGGAAGACAATGTCGATCTCCCTTATGTTAGGATGAAGTTGTAGAGCGCAAGATGCTCGGACCAGCAGTGGTCCAAAGGACCAAGGATTTAATAGATTTAATCAAAGGATGGCTGGTAGTAGCCCAAGATGGACATAAGAAGTATGTTGATTTGACACGAAAGGACAAAGAATAGGAAGTAGGGGACCTAGTGTTGTTAAAGGTATCCCCTTGGAAACCTTTGGAAAGGATTGATGAGATTCGGAAAGAAAGGAAAGCTAAGTCCACAATTTGTCGGACCCTTGGATGTATTAAGACGTTTTGGGAAGTTAGCATATGAGCTAGCCCTACCCCCGAACATGTAGCAAGTCATAACGTGTTCCACGTATCAATGTTAAGGAAGTATAATTCGGATGCCAGACAAATAGGGGCATATGAGCACATAGACATGCAACCAGACGTAACCTACATGGAGCAACCAGGAAGGGTTATAGATCAAAAATGGACAAATGCTTTGGAGAAGAGTTATCAAACTAGTCAGAGTTTGTTGGTAAAACCACAATGTGGGAAAATTTACTCGAGAGTTAGAAAGTGCAATGCTAAGAGAGTATCCCTATTCATTTTCTATCTGATTCCGGGACGGAATCCTTTTAAGGAGGGGAGACTGTAATAACCCCAATTTTTGGAAATTTTTGAAACCCTTATGAATAGTGATTTTGCAGATTATGCTGAATGAGAAAACTTTTCATGCCACACTATGTAGGGGTTCTAGTATGGATATTCTGAGATTTTATTAGTACTCTATATGGTATATAAGTGTATGTAAAGATCGTCAGAATCCAATTCCGAACACTTTAATTTTTCCCGGAAATCCACTAGATACG
This sequence comes from Apium graveolens, assembly GCF_009905375.1. NCBI lineage: Eukaryota > Viridiplantae > Streptophyta > Magnoliopsida > Apiales > Apiaceae > Apium > Apium graveolens. The sequence continues at coordinate 147,341,947 of NC_133647.1, forward strand.
AAAAGAATTGAGTATAAGGTAACAAGATAAGAAGGATTTAAATTAAAGGATTATAAGAGAGGATCATAAAAGGAATATAATATATTGAGAAAGGTTAAGGAAACCTAAGTAATAAGATCCCGGGTATGATCCCTCAAACGATAAACAAAAACGAAAGTTAAGCGAACCGTATAACAGATCAGCGGTAATTAGGCAAACAATTAGGAAGTTAATCAAAGAGATTAGAGGGGATGATGTCATCCAACCAATGGGAAGAGGACAAAGAGGGAAGGATGACATCACAGGATGACCTAAGCATGACATAAGGGAAGGAGGTGTGGTTGATTAATAACCACACAAATTTCATGGTTAAAAAGGTAATTTACCAAAATCAAAAGCTAGTAACCAAGCAAACAACTCACAAAACACAAAGATATTTCATTTCTTCATCTTGCTCTCGGCTTTCAAGGAAAAAGCAAGAAAGAAAAATTCAAAATCAAGATCCAACCATTGTTAAATCACAAGGTAATTATCCAAGGTCCCTTATGATTAGTTATAGCTATCCTATAAGTTTGAGCTTCTAATTCATCCACAATCTCTTCCTAAAAATCATGGAAGAAGATGGTTAATAGTGTTTTTCAAGAACTAAAAATTTTGTTCTTGAAGTTTTGTTTAGTTTAAGCTTGGATAAGGACTTTAAGGGTGATTCCAAGCCATTCTCTTGATTCTCCAGTCTCCAAGGAAGGTATAAACTCCAAACCCTAGCTTTAGCTTTGAATAATTAGGAATGAATATGATTGATATAGTATATGTGAAGCATGATGCTTGATTGTTTAAAGTTTGGTTGAGTTTGTAGAGATTAGTTGGTTTTGTGGTATTTTTGGGGTTGTAAATCTTGATAATTAGTTAAGGAACCTAAGTAAAGCTTTTAGTTCATGTGGGGAATAAGTATAAATTGTTAATGTGGAGTTGTTGGGGCTGTTATGATGTAGGATGGATGGATTTTTGATTGGGTTGTGAATTGGGATTGGTTGGTGGTTGTTTTGGAATGGTTTATTTGGGAAATCGCGTAAACATAGCCGTCGTAATGCCCGATTTACCTTAGACTGTTTTTGTTCTTAACATCAGAACCCTTGAACTCACTGCTAGGTTTTGACCATTGCCATGTTTAGGTAGTTCATGTTACGAGCTTCGTTTTGATATGTGGTTCGTTTGATTCCGATGAACGGTTTAGGAGAAACGGCCGTTTTAAGTAACGACGTTTCGTGAACGAACCCTTACCCCTCGCCTTACTTTGAAACATAGGTTAAAGACCTTAAAGGACTAATTGAAGTATGAAACATTTATGTAAGGTGTAATAGGCAGTTGGTAAGACACCCGCAAAGGAATCGCCTTAAAACTCGTAATGGTTAAATTATTAAAAATGGTGGAGCCGAGGGTACTCGAGTGACTTAAGAGAATCAGTAAGCGCAAAGCGAGCGTTAGAGTCTAAGTTGGTTAATGTATAGATTTACAAGTGACTTTGGTTTAATTCCAACTTACTTGTTGTTTATAGGTTACCAGACTCGTCCCGAGCCATTCGTAACCCCCAGTCGCTCAGGCAAGTTTTCTACCCGTTATACTGTTGTTGTGATGTATACACTTGTATATGCATTATCTTGTAATAGATGCATGATGGTTATATTAGCAAATTCTTGCGATATATTGTAGCATGTGATATGATACATATGCATGCCTGTTTCGTATTCTTGCCATATATATCTGTTGGTTCAGTTGATAATACCTATGCTAGAGAATAGCGGTAATTTGCATATACCCTTAGTATAGGGACCCAAAGGTGAAAACATTTTCTAAAACCGGGAGTCGAGGATCCCGAGTAGATTTTATATATATATATATATATATTATATATATATATATGGTTATAGTTTTCAAAGCTATTAATCGAATAAGGTTTATTCGATAACTTTATTTTATTAATGAATATTATCTTGAATATTCATTCGAGGACTTATGACTCCTTTATATTATTTATTGAATATTACTTGGATATTCATAGGAGGATGTATGACTCCTTTATTTTATCTAATGAATATTATTTATAATATTCATTCGAGGTATTATGACTCCGCTTATTATTTATTAATATTCTTTATTTATTAAAGAATAATGTTCGATAATCAAACTTACTTTTGATATTCAAATAAAGATATTACTTTCGTATAAGTATATCTTTGATTATTTACTATTCATTTCAAGTATAAGTTTTCCAACTTCTACCTCAATTATTCTTTATGGGAATATTATTTAAATAATAATATTCAGATATTTCTTTATATTGAGACTGATTTACTTTATTAAATCGGCATTACTCCAAACACTCTTTAAAGTATTTTCAAGTCTTTAAAATGATTTTCAAAGGTTAGAGCGGATCCCAAAACTCATTTTTATATTTAAGATCTTCCTTTTAAAAAGAGGATTTAAATACTCCCTCAAAACCGGAGGGATCCGGCTCTGTGGTGTATTTTATAGTCGCAACAAGGTTGTTGTCTTGATAAAAGAGTTTTTGATTACTTACCCAACACTCGAGAAGTAAAATTCTTGGAACAAGTTAATCCATTAACAGGCATCGCCTGGGAAATATCGGTGAGTTTTCCTTTCCAACTAGATACGACTTCTTGGTGGAGCCGTATCAACAAGTTTCTACTTGGGGAAAGTGGGGACGAGCTTTACGTTTCAGAGTCATGGATTTCATCTGAACTAGGAGTGGCGTAAGTGGCCGAGTAGCGCCGGCCCAGCCTTATTATATTGGCCCAAATGGCCTGGAAGTTCCGCTAAGGCGGTCCATTCCTTAGGAGTTCAGTGTTCGGTTGACAAGTAAATCCGACAGGTTCTCCTCTACATGTAGAAAATGGTGGGGTTGCACTACTACGACTGATCATCGTAAGTGGTCTTCCTGGCGCGGCAAACTCCCGTAATGAGTTCATCATCCAATTGGATATTTGTGCAACACTACCCAGAGCACTTCGATAGAAAGGCTACTGTTGGGCGATTGTTAAGTGTTGGCAGGGTCAAGTTTTCAAAATGATGTTTGCATCAAATGAAGTATCTCGTAACTTCATTTTATTTTGATGATATTTAAAAAGATTTAATCTATTCAAATCTGGACTTGTAGTCTCATCTATGTGATGAACTTTTGAACTAATTATAACTTGAACGGTGGTAGTTCAAGTAGTATTTGGAAAAGATATAAGTATATTGGAGTATCTTGTAACTTCATCTTTTAAACTTATATCTAGTAAATGATTATCTTATGCATGACAAAGATTTTCAGAAAAATGTTGAGACAAGGTTAGATATATGAGATCACCTTGCAACGGTATTTTTATACAGTTATACACTGGAACTCTGTGTGTATTATGCATAGAAGAGGACTTCCAATATTTTGAAAAGTATATATATATATATATATATACTGAATATTTTGCGACTTCATCGCATTAAGATATCAACTTGGTTCATTTTTTCTTAACCAAGATTTTCTTGAGTACTATGAGAATGCTCATATATTGTAAGTTATTATAAATATTATTTTGGTGGGCTTGCTGCTCACCCTTGCTTTCTTCTTTCATCACACAACATCAGATAGGCAAGATGAACAGGACCAAGCTCCCAATTCACGAGCGGATAGGAAACGTTCCGCAGTTTCCTATAGGCGTTGATGTCGCTGTAGCTGAGGTAGGAACTACCAATAGGCTAGGCTTTCAACTTTTGATGTATCAGATTATGTATATTTATGAATTGTAATAATGGCAAAGAAATGTAAATTTATTCAGAAAACCTTTTAAGGTGTATTGGCAGATAATTGTGGAATAAAATGACTTGTGATTATTTTTGGATGTTCATCTCTGAGACTATGACGTGTGGTGTGTGTGTTTATTGTGGGGTCACAGTACAGAGTAGTTGATTAATTATTAAGATTGGGTGTTATTAAGGGAAATGGAACTCGTGACAACCCGGATCCCCGACCCCGGATTTGGGGGCGTTACAGTAAACCCACCAGAATTCAAGGGTTCCTTAGATCCAATTGAAGCAAATGTTTGGTTAAAGGAAATAGAGAAGTCGTTTACTTTAGTTAAAGTGAAGGAAGAACAGAAGGTGGAGTTTGCAAGTTATTATTTGAAGAATGAGGCCACCTATTGGTGGGAGACTGTGAAAACATTGGAAGGTACAGATGTTATTACATGGGAGAGGTTTAAGGAATTGTTTTTAGAAAAATATTTTCCCCAGTTTGTTCAGGATCAGATGGAGCTGAAGTTTTTAGAGCTAAAGCAAGGAAATATTGTGGTAGCTGATTATGAGAGTAAGTTTGAGGAATTGTCAAGGTATGTGCCGTCATATGTAAATACTGACAGGAAGAAGGCTAAGAGATTCCAGCAAGGTCTGAAGCCATGGATCAGAGGGAAGGTAGCCATCTTTGAATTGGATACCTATGCAAGAGTTATACAGAAGGCCATGATTGCAGAAACTGAGAGTGAGATGTCACAGAAAGAAAAGGAAAGTAAGAAGAGGAAGTTTGAAGGGAATGAAGGTCAGTCACAACCAGGAAAGTTTCCAAATTTTAAGAAGGGTAAGTTTCAGCCATGGAGAAATTTTAATTTCAAGAGGCAAAATGCAGGCGACGGAGGCCAGGGCAACCGTCCAGTCAATGTGAATCAGCCGAATCAGTTGAGGTTAACTTTTCTAGATTGTCAGGTATATGGGAAGAAACATGGAGGAGTCTGTAATAAGTTAAATGTGGTTTGTTTCAAGTGTAATCAGAAAGGGCACTATTCGAGGGAATGCCGCAATCAGCCAGCGAGAGAGCCAGCAAACAAGGATCAGCCTATCCGGAATCCAGCGGTTAAGGTTTCGGCTATTGGATTTACATGCTTTAAATGTGGGAAGCCAGGACATATAGCCAGAGATTGCAAGACACCAGTTCCATTTAGTAATACATTAAGAATTATGGGATCTACTCCAGCAGTAAATGAGACTTCAAGGGCTAGAGTTTTTGATATGTCTGTGAAGGACGCTATTCAGGATACTGATGTCGTGGGAGGTACGCTTAATGTGAATTCCTTATGTGCCAAAGTGTTAATAGATTCGGGAGCAACTCACTCATTTATTTCTCAAGATTTTGTTAGTAAGTTAAATTGTCCGGTTGAGTATTTAAATGAAATAATGACTGTGGAATTAGAAAATCAAGAACGTATATCTGTTAATCAAGTTTGTGGGAATTGTGAGATTGAGATTTCTGGTAATAAGTTTTGTGTAGATTTGATACCATTTAAGCTAGGAGAGTTTGACATTATCTTAGGAAAGGATTGGTTATCTAAGCACGATGCCCAGATAGATTGTCGAAATAAGAAAGTAATGATAAAGACGCCAGACGAAGAATAATGACATTTAAGGGTCAGAAGCAAGCAAAGAAATTCTTAACGATGATTCAAGCTAAAAAGTTACTACGGTAAGGATGCGAGCATTTCGTTGCTTATGTGATTGATAGAAGTCAGGAGCCAGGAAAATTTGAAGATATTCAAGTAGTGAATGAATTTACAGACGTGTTTCCCGATGAGTTACCAGGACTTCCTCCAGACAGAGAAATTGAGTTTACGATCGACTTAGCACCTGGAACGGAACCGGTATCCAAGGCCCCGTACAGAATGGCGCCCGTTGAGATGAAGGAACTAACAAAGCAATTTCAAGAGTTGTTAGAGAAAGGAGTAATCAGACCCAGTGTATCCCCGTGGGGTGCGCTGATACTATTTGTCAAGAAGAATGATGGAAGCATGAGATTGTGCATCGACTATCGAGAGCTCAACAAGCTTACAATCAAGAACAAGTATCCATTGCCAAGGATTGATGATTTGTTTGACCAATTGAAAGGAGCCAAGTACGTCTCTAAGTTAGACTTGAGATCGGGATATCATCAACTAAAGATTAAGCAAGAGGATATACCAAAGACAACTTTCAGAACAAGGTATGAACATTATGAATTCTTAGTGATGTCATTTGGATTGTCCAATGCCCCAATAACATTCATGAACCTGATGAACAGAATTTTCAAGGAATACTTGGATAAGTTTGTTATTGTGTTTATAGATGATATTTTGATTTATTCAAAGACAGAAGAGGATCATGCAGAACGTTTGAGAACAGCTTTAGAGATTTTAAGGAAGAAAAAGTTATACGCTAAATTTTCAAAGTGTGAGTTTTGGTTACAGGAAGTTCAGTTTTTAGGACACATAGTTAGTAATGAAGGGATCAAAGTGGACCCAGCGAAGATTGAAGCAATTATAAATTGGGAAAGACCGAGAACACCAATAGAGGTAAGAAGTTTCTTGGGATTAGCGGGATATTATCGTCAATTCGTTCAAAATTTCTCAAGGATTGTAACACCATTAACGAAGCTTACACAGAAGAATGAAAAGTTTATATGGAACGATAAATGCGAAGAAAGTTTTCAGGAATTGAAGCGAAGATTAATTACGGCACCTGTTCTGTCACTTCCAGATAATCAAGGAAATTTCGTAATCTATAGTGATGCTTCTTATAAAGGACTCAGATGCGTTCTGATGCAGCACGATAAGGTGATTGCGTATGCGTCAAGGAAATTGAAACCACACGAACAGAAGTATCCTACCCATGACTTGGAACTAGCAGCCATAGTTTTCACTTTGAAGATTTGGAGACATTATCTATATGGAGAGAAATGTGAGATTTATACGGATCACAAAAGCTTAAAGTACATATTCACACAGAAGGAGCTTAATATGAGACAGAGGAGATGGTTAGAGTTGATCAAGGATTACGACTGCACGATTAACTATCATCCCGATAAAGCAAACGTTGTGGCGGACGCGTTAAGTCGGAAGGAAAAATTTAATGTGTTATCAGTACCCGAAGAGATATACAAGGAATTTCAGAAACTGGAATTGGAGATTAGAGTTTGCAAGCCTGATGAAGTAAAAGTGTATAGTATGACTTTCCAACCAGAATTATTAGAAAAGATAAGAAAGTATCAATCAAAGATAATGGATCAGGACATTAATCGTTTGGTAGGTGAAGAATTATGCACGCAAAAGGACGATCAAGGTATTCTTAGGTTTTCTTCTAGAATTTGGATTCCACCAGTAACGGAGTTGAAGAATGAAATTCTATAAGAAGCTCATAATTCAAGGTATGCAATCCATCCAGGGAGTACCAAGATGTACAGAGATTTAAAGGAAAATTATTGGTGGCCAGATATGAAGAGGGAGATTGCAGAATGGGTTCGTAGATGTTATACATGTCAGTTAAAGCAGAGCATCAGAGACCAAGTGGATTGTTGCATCCATTGGAGATTTCAGAATGGAAGTGGGAGCATATTGCCATGGATTTCATAGTCGGATTATCAAGGACAAAAGCCAATCATGATGCCATTTGGGTTATAGTGGACAGACTTACCAAGTCAGCTCATTTTCTGCCTATAAATGGAAGATTTTCACTAGACAAGTTAGTCCATATGTACTGAAAGAAATCGTAGTTCGTCATGGAGTCCCTGTGTCTATCGTATCCGATCGAGATCCAAGATTTAATTCAAGATTTTGGAAGAGTTTTCAAGAATTTTTGGGAACGAGACTGAATATGAGTACGGCTTACCATTCCCAGACGGACGGCCAGAGTGAAAGAACAATCCAGACAATCGAAGACATGTTATGTGTTTGTACTATTGATTTCAAAGGAAGTTGGGACGACCATTTGCCCTTGGTAGAATTTGCTTACAACAACAGTTATCATGCCAGTATTGGGATGCCACCCTATGAAGCTCTTTATGGACTCAAATGTCGATCTCTTGTATATTGGGACGAAGTAGGATAACGCAAAATACTTGGATCTGAATTAGTGCAACAAACGAAGAAAGTTATTGAAGTTATCCAGAAAAGATTGATAGCAGCGCAAGACCGTCAAAGGAAGTATGCAGATCAATCCAGGAAAGATATGGAATTCGAAGAAGGAAATCTAGTATTACTGAAAGTATCGCCGTGGAAAGGATTGACACGATTTGGAAAGAAAGGAAAACTGAGCCCAAGATATGTTGGACCTTTTGAAATTCTAAAGCGTGTTGGCAAAGTAGCTTACGAATTGGCGTTACCTCCGCACATGGAGCACATTCACAATGTTTTTCACGTATCGATGCTTAAGAAGTATAATCCAGACTCCAGGCATGTAATCGAATACAAGCTAATAGAGCTTCAAGAAGATTTATCATATGTAGAGAGTCCGATAGAGATTCTCGAAAAAAGAGAGAAAGTGTTAAGAAATGAAGTGGTAAAGTTAGTAAGAGTATTGTGGAGAAACCCAAAGGTTGAAGAGTTAACCCGGGAGTTAGAAAGTGATATGAGAGAAAAGTACCCTCATTTGTTTTCCTAGAAGATTTTGAGGACAAAATCCTTTTAAGGGGGGAAGGATGTAATATCTGGGATATATCGTGTAATTATTTTTGTTAATAAATAAATATTATGCATGTTCAGTATTTATTTTGTGAATTAACTGTTAAGTGGTATATGTATTTGGATGTTTAAAAATAATATCAATCAAGTATTTTAATTTTTATGTCCAAAATAAAATATAGATAATTGTCATATCTTCCTATTTATTTTTATGTTGATTTATGATTTTATAGGAAATTTATGGATTTTATAAAAACTTTTTCCGAGTATTTATAAACAATTTATATAATCGGGAACCAACCGACATCATCCGTTTTTACGTTTTTATGACCCGAAACTCTTCCGAAAACTCCTTTCTAACCTAATTCCAATATTCCGAGCATTTTCCATGTTTCGACTTTTTCGATCCGGCGTACGGTTTGTCCTGCGCGGGTTCCGGCGCAATATTTTGATACATTATTCGTTTCGGTAAATCAATAAAACTCGTATTTTCGATAAACGGGATCTTTTTATTAAACTATTACTATTATCATCTCGTAATACGTGTAACCAGGTGCTGAGACCAAGACCGCGGTACAAATTGTACTGATTTGGATAATTATCCCAAAAAACGGTACCGTTTGGATCTGTTTTTATAAATTAACGTACCATTTTATATCCGGAATGATCCAACAGGATACTAATTTTCCGTAATTATAAATTTCCTTTACCGTATTTTATTTTGTACCGAAAGTCATTTGCAAACAGTAATTATATAATTTTACAGAGAAAATCTATATATTCATATAAACTTTCAAGAATCAAACAGCAATTCGGAGGTGTTATTGAAATCCGTTTGGAAAGCTTGAGTAACCAAAATGAAGGGTTTGAAGAGTAATATCAGATTATACAAGTTCCAGAACTGCAGAATCAAAGGTTTATTTTCTATATTTTTATTTATTTTTGAATTATTTTGATTAAAAATATGAATTTTTTGTTCGGATGATTGTTTGAATGATTTGATGATTGCATATTGTAGAGCTTGTTTTCCTGATGATTTTCATATATCATATGACTGATTTGGAGTTCAGTAACATGTTCAAAATTGAGTTTTATCTTCGAATTTTAAAATTAGGGTTTATAACCCGTATAAATGTTCTTAATTGAAATTTAGACCTTTTTGTTCTAGGGGTTATTAGCTGTTGAAATATAGTGGGTTGTGTTCCTTATGAAATTTGCAATCGATTGGTGTATAGCTCGTTAACAGAAGATTTATGGTTTGAAGGGAGTTGTGTTTTTAAAGTTACGTCGAGCTCGCCGGAAACCGGCGAACTTCCTGGCCAAATTCCGGCCAACTTAGGGGTTATTGATGTGTTTTGATTGCATGAATAGATTCCTGGTGTTTAGAAGATGTAATCTGGAGGAGATAGTGGTGTGAGGATGCCGGGAACGTGTTCTCCGACCATCCCCGTAATATTCCGGCGACGGGGGTGCAAAATTGCACTTTAGTCCCTGTTGTTTTGAAAACGATGAAGTTCAGTCCCTGAACTTTCCAGAACTTGCAAATTTAGGATTCCTGTTTATAAATTATTTAAAAATCATATTTCCTATTTATTTTAATTATAAAAATTCGTTTTTAATTTTTGAAAATCCCAAAAATTATTATTTTAATTCCAAAAATTATTTTTAGTTCAAAAATAAATCTGAATTAATTAGTTTATTAATTTTAGTTAATAATTAATTGATTAATTGTTCAATTAATTCAAAAATTAATTGATTAATTAATTATTAATTGATTTTAATTAATTATTTAATTAGATTTAATTATTTAAAAGTGATTTAAAAATTCCGAAAAATGGTTTCGAGCTTTAAAATATTATTTAAATTGTTTTCAAGGCTCGATAATTATTATAAAATTGTTTTGAAGCCAGATGTGGCCAACCGAACCCTGTTTATTGCTTTAAAATTGATGCAACGACCTGTTTTAATTCTAAAAAATGTTTTGAAAATTATATTAAATACGTGAAAGCCTGTTTATGACCCAAGACTTCTTTATAAATGATATATCATTGATTGTTTGATGTGTTACGTGTTATATGTGACTTGTTGTTTAACTGTAGGTCTATATGTTCGGTGTTTACTTGTTTATAGCGTAACTTTCAATTCGTTAATCGGATTTGGGTAAAACGAAGGGTAGATAGAAGTGTAAATCAAATAGAATCGTATGAGTTGAGTATTGATAGATGATTATGATATGTGAGCAGAAGAGGCAAGGCTTAGGAAAGGAAAGCAGATAGTCGTGGAGTAAGACGGTTGTGATTGGAAGTTAGAGAAGTATAACAAGCTAATATCAGGCAAGTGTTCTGAACTTTCTTGACATATATTGTTGATGATTGATAATCCTGTTCTATATTGCAGGTACTTTGAAGCACTGAACCCTAAACCTTGATTCCAGTTGTTGATCTTGGAGCCGTAAACTTTATTCTTTCCGAACCATTGATTGTTGCATACCCGAATACGAACCACAGATATACGATACTAATCCACAAATACATACAAACTAAATACTAAACACTGAATCAAATTGCTTACATATTCAAACCATTGTACCTTATGCTTTGAAAGACTAAATCCTTGTAACCTTGAAATGTTGATTTCTTTGTTTTCCAATTCTTTCATTACCTAACAACCATTCTTTGAAATTGCTATATTGATCCTTTGTGAAGATTGAAACCATCTCATTATTTAACATCCAATATTGCTTATGATTTTGATTATTGCTTTACATTGTTTATTCTGTTATTATGTTAGAATTGGATTATTTTTATAAAATTGAGGACCAAATTCGTGGTCAGACTAGATTGGTGGTCAAGTTAGGCCAATGTGTGCCATGGATCCAGTAATTAGAGCAGAGCTGTGTGCCTTGCTCGGGGTTAGTGCGTGACTGATCAGCAGTCTAACCTTGGTTTTTAAAATAAAAATATAATATCCAATTCTAAATCAATAATCATTGTTCCCTTGATACCTTAATCCTTTTCACTTGATGATCATTATTCTCAGTCTTGTCATTGTGACTTGCTGAGCTAGTTAGCTCATTTGTGCGATATTGTTTATGTTCTTTTCTAGTTAAGAAGGAACCAGCTGGTAGCGAGGATCCCCAATCCAGTGTGAGAGCTAGGGGTCCAGGTTGATCGAGTTAAGCTAGCTGGCAGCTTTTGAGATAGTTTAAGTTTGTAAAAGTTTGTAATAATGTTTAATATCCAGTTCTGAATTTGAATAGTTGGGATTTGGACATTGTAATATAAAGTGTGTGTGTGGCTTGTGTGCATACTTTAACCTGTTGCGGTCCGTGGTAGTTGGTAAGTAGGGTCACTGCATATTATTATTGTCTTTATTATTATTATAAGCAGGTTATAAATATGGTGTGTGTGTGTGTGGACCCCAAACTTCCGACCCGGGTTTGGAGGGCGCCACAAATAAAGCACAGGAAAATAGTCGAAACGTTGAGGCTTTGCACATTCATTAGATCAGAACACTTTGTATCGAGTTAGAAAACTACGTATGTGCGTATTTATGTGGGATTCTTCATCCATCATAGTGCAGCAACCCTGAGCAAAATACAAACATAGAGGCTTCCTAGGTGTAGTTGCCTTCAAAACATCAAAAGAGTCCCCCTTGTTAGTAGAGAAACAATCCGAGGCACCTGATCTTGAGCTCATTGTTGCTAAAGATGATTCTTCAGCAGAGAAACAATCAGAGGAGACTGAACTAAAGGCCATAGTTCTAGATAAAATATACCTACAAATATATACTACAAAAATAGTGAACACAGAGCTAAGAAAAATACAAATAATCGTACCGAAGCAAAAGTTAATCAAGAAAAACAAAGAATTCATAAATAAAAATTAAGAATAGAATTCTTGAAAACATTATCAACATATAAAATCTTGAATGATAGTACTAGTATATACGAGACAATACAATATATATACGTACATAAAACTCACATATCAACATAACCGGGTCGTATAAGATGCTCAGTGACAGGTTTATCCTATTTGAAAAGGAATCTATTTCCACCACTTGTCTCTCTTTCTCTCTCTACCAACTTTCTTTCTCCAGGGTTTAAAACTAAAATCAATGTGTAAGTAATTAAGTTTTGTTTCTACGTATTTGTCACTCAAGTCTCTCTGAATTGTACTCTAATCATTGCTATATTCACTAGTTATAACTTGTACATCATCACTTCTGCACTTATATTACAGAAAATACCAAAAAACAAAGAAAACAGATGTAAACCATGGTACTGAGCAAAGTATTAAACAGTTCTAAATCAATAAGTCATATATGACTATTGATGTTTCAGTTTCCTGGAAATCAACATCGCAACTTGGGTTAGCTCGGCCACATGCATAGTATAATATTGTATGCATCATGTTTAATATAATCACTTAAATCAACACCATCATCAACACTCATCACCATCATAGATATATACCGATCACCTGCATGCCATCATCGCCCATTATCACTTGGTACTCTTGCTTTACAGAACTAAAACCCCTCATTCTATCTTACATACATACAGAAATAATTTTAGAGGGGTCCGGAAAAAATGATGAAAAAATTAATTTTTTTTATAAGTTTAACTATAAATATGAAGCCAAATATAGTAAAAATAACCATTTTGTTATTATTGAATTACATAAACAAAATAAAAAGAATAAGAAAAAAATTAGTTGAATTTCAGAAAATGAAAGTATTTAGTTGCATTTCAAGTCTAATTAGGATATATGATTTTAAATTTCAAGCTTCCGAAATTTTAAAGTGAAAAATTCAAGAATGATTAGCATGTTTTGACAGTACTACTGCAAAACCAAGGAGAAAGCTGAAAAATAATACTACTGCAAAATCAAGAAAAAAAACGTGATTACCAACTAATCTATGTCATCAGTATCTTACGAGTAGATCCTACCTGTAACAACCCAAATCCGGGGTTAAGATTTGGTGTCACTAAATAATCTTTACATAAAACAAAAGACTATTCAATTAACCCTTTGAATCCGGATCGTTTACAGGTTATGGTATGAAATAAAAATCTAACTTTCTACAATTCACATCAACTACAATACAAGTACAAATACCTTTATGTTGATGTCCTTGGCATATTTTCCTAACATCTTCGTTCTCTCGCAGCGGAGATTTCTCTAACTTCTGCTGTCAAACGAAAGCTATTCACTTTTATCCTTATCTGCTTCTGAAAGAAATAAGAATTTACAAAGCAAGAGTGAGCCAAAAATGCCCAGCAAGTATATAATTTGAGTTTTAAATATTAATATCAAAGGAATTTTCCGGACAAAAGCTTTAAACAATTTTAAACAATTCTATGTATTTGAGTGAGTTGAGCGAACAAACGTTGGCTATCACCATCCTTTGATTATAAATCCAAAATTGACAAGCGATTCCCAGATTCATCTCCTGAATCAGGGTTTTGTCCGGTTTTGGAATAATAAAAGTTTTGAAAGAGAATGCCGTTAATGGCGATCAACAACAAATTAGACTGGACACTAGTTCACACTTATACCTTGTTGATCAGTCAGGATACAGTGTAGATCTATACCCAATCGTATTGATCCATTCAGGTACCTAGGCATTATTGCCCAAGGGTCCGGTCCATTCCCGGCCCATAGGATCCAGCTCATCACTGGTCCTTACAATAACCATCCATCCCGTAGAGTGTTTTGAGGTCAAATTATTTTGAATTCAAAACATTTCAATTCAGGGTTCGCAAATAAACCGAAAGAATGGGTATTTGCTCAAGAGAGCAATCGAATTACATGAATTATAATGAAAGGAATATGCATAATCAGAGTAATTACAGCGAAATGTAAAACATTTAACTATTATGAACTTAGAATAGGAAAGAAGAAATAATTGTAGTAATTTAAAAGAAAAATCATGAATACTTGCCTCGATGAGCTTTAACCACTATTATCAGTTGACTTTTGGATTGCCTTGAATGTTTATCTTTATCGTCAAACTACTATCCCATTTTGGATACAACCCTATCCTTCGTGTCCTTCGATTGGAATCTTGTTGAGTCTGATAATTAATCACTAGATCATTCCTAGTCCAACGTCACATCTCTGGTCTTCCGACTATAACCTATAGGGTTGAAATACCCTAATTCAGACAATTGTCTCGCTTAACACAACACCACTATCCTATTCTACCCATACGATTTTATAACTCAACTCATATTTATATGTAATACTGAAATACACATAGCAATTATGGTTCACATCTTCGAAACTCGGTTCGGTGTTTATTTTCAGAAAATACGTATACTCGTCATTTTGGCAAACAGGGAAATGGATTGTTTATAAATTATCTTGTCTCAACCGCAATTAAGTTCATATAATATAATTAGATATGGTTATTTGACGTCTCCGATAATTATAGGTTACGCTCCCGTATTTTCAGAATTAGTTTCCCGAAAATCGGGCAGCGTCTCCTTTGTTTATCGGCCTACCCGTCGAGTCAATCGACATCAAAAACACAACAATCATTACAATGCAATCCAATTTACCAATCCCGTCCACCAACACAATTCACTTTATTAATTATTATTATTCATTTTCGTTTCGGAATTTATTTCATAAACTAATTTTAATTTTATTTATTTATAATTTAGGACTCGGATAAAAATCATCATCGTCGACGGCGGTAAAATTCGTCGGTACCCGATAAATTTCAGGTTTCCATACGAACCTCACCGATTAATTAAATTCTTCCACACGAAAATCTTTTATTTCACGTATATTATTCAATTGCTTTCTTGCAGAGAACAAATTTAAAATATTAAAATTTCTGAAACACTCAGGCCACACGCGCGTTACACGCACGTGCACCAAATACCACAATTAGAAACCACAGAGCATCGGCGAAAATAGGCCGGAAAAGAAACACAGGCGGCAAAACGGAACGGGACAGGGGAACCAACCGCCACCTCACCTGGACGGAATCGAGAGGCGGCAACGGAAACAGGAACCCCAACAATCACACATATACATACGCAGCACAACATGCACATATACTATGCACACGGACACAACATAGTACATGACTGAAATAGTTAACAGAAAACGGAAACAGAAACGGCGCCGGAATAACTCACCAACCGGAGAGAACCAGGGAAGGGAAAAGAAAACAGAACGGGATAAAAGCAGGAAAAAGGAGAAATTGAGAGATTAATTGAGAGAGAGTAATCGAGATGAGAGGGGAAGAGACTGCAGAGAGATTGATCGAAAGGAAGAGCGAGGAGAGGCGGTCCAACCAGAAGAAAAAAACGGGGGGGGGGGGTGGGGGATTTAGGGATTTTATTTTGTTTTGTTTCTTTTTCTTTTTTTCGTTTTTATCCTATTTTATGTTACGGAGTTTTGAATTTAACGGTATATGCGTGCAAAAACTTAGCGAAATAATATCAAAATAATTTCTAAATTTTATAATATTTCGAAACTAATAAAACACAAGTTTCGGAATTTCGAAAATATTTTATAAAACGCTCAACATACCCGAAATTAACAGTTTAGTGAATGAACTTGCAGGTGGATCTAATCCGAGAATTTCTGAAATAATTTTAAAATTCTCGAAATATTTCAAACTTAATAAAATAAAATTTTTGTGATTTTTGAAATATTCTGTAATTAAATACTGATTTTACAATTAAATGAGATCAGAAAATCATTTAAATTAACTAATAAATAAAATATTAATTTCTAAATTTTGTAAACTCCTAAAAATAATAAATAAAATTAAAAAATAACAAAAATAATTTTAGGAGAAATTTTAGCGTTTATGAGCATCAATATTTAATTAAAATCATTTTAAAACAAATTAAATTCATACAGCTCAATAATTAATTATAAAATTAATCCTCGCTTTAAACAAATTACACACAATTAATAATAAAGCAACACACAACTGACAAAACACAATTAATAATAAAGTAACACACAACTAATTATTACACACAATTAATAATAAAGCATTTAGGTTAGGAAGGAGTTTTCGGAAGAGTTTCGGGTTGTAAAAACGCAAAAACGGTTGAAGTGGGACAATTTTTGATTCTAAAAAGTAAATTTATAATTACGTAAAAAATAATCATTAATAATTCTATAAATTCTTATAAAACCATATAATTATAATGACTCGTATATTTTATTATTTAAATGTGTAATTGTTAAATAATTAATAAATAAATATGTGTATTGGTAGTGTCAGCAGTGTATTGTGTGTTACTATTTTTATGTGTGACTGTAGGTGTATAGGGATCATTTGTGTAATAAATATTAAGTGGTATTGCTCTGTTCCACTTTAAAAAGTTGATTTAATTGTAGATTAATTTTCATAAATATTTGGATGATCTCTAAAATTGGTTTTTGTTAGGAATATGTGTATTAGTTTGATGATAAGTTAAACAAAACACTTAAGTAGAAATCCAGTGTTTGTAGCCTCAACGGATAAGACCATCTTGGCTATCCGTTGATGGAGTAGCTTTACTTAGAAATAAGTTTAGTATTGTAGCACATTTCAGTCTCTGCATTTAAGTTATAATTCTTAGAAGTTATGGGAAATTATAAGTCATGTTGACTACTAGTGGATATGCAAATAGGAGGGCTAATTGTAAATATTTCATGCCTTATAATTTTGTATAAATGAAGTAGTATCAACTGATAGATTAAAGGCCTTCAACGGATGAGAAACAAAGCTTTAACGGATGTCTCTAAAGCTTCAACGGATAACATCCATCAACGGATGAGTGCATCAACGGATAAAGCTTCAACTGCTAAAGCATCAACGGATAAAGCCATCAACGGATGAAAGCTTCAACGGATGCTCAGTTCAATAACAGTTCATAGTGACAATTCATAAGCTGACAGAGGCACATGGGTTGACAGAGACAATTGGAATGTGGTAGCCTCTTGGAGGGATCAAGAAAAAGCAGCATTTCCATTATGGTGCAAACAAGGAAGTATTCAAAGATTCACAGATTATCTTAGATTGCATTGGATAGAGAAATGAAGAAGAAACATGTGAAGAACTATTTTATAATTGTATTTTATCTTTGTCTTCACTTGTAAACTTGGTGATGTATAAACCAAGTTGCAGCTAGTAATTAGGTGTGAATTTTTCAGAGTTGTTTAGAAAAACATAGAGAGAAAATCATCTAGTTTGTACTAGGAAGCAGCTGTGATCAATTCTTTGTATCACAGATTTTCTGAAATAAATATCTCCGGGGGAACAACAAATCCACCAGAAAAGTTTTTAAAGCCTTTGTGTTCTTTACATTTGTGTCTTGAATATACATCTGTCTGCACCTGCTCAAAGCAATTCACACACATCTGTTCATCATACACTTAGCTTTTGAAACTGCTCAAAACTTGAAAAAGTTTTGAGATTTATATTCAACCCCCCTTCTATAAATCTTATTGTTAGTTCCTTGGGAATAACAATTGCTATCAGAGCCAGCTCTTGACATACAAAGAGTTTAAAGATCTATGCTACTAATAACATGAGTAAGAAGGATATTGGAGTGAAGATTCCAATCCTGGAAAGAGATAATTATCATCACTGGAAAGTGAAGATGCATCTACATCTTCTCTCTCAAGAAGAAAGCTACATCAACTACATTGAGAATGGTCCTCACATCCCTCACAAAGTGGCCACAGCTGCCACTGCCACAGTTGCTGTTGGACAGTCTATTCCCAAGCCAAAAGCAGAATGGACTGATGAAGATATTGAAGAGGTTCACAAGGACAAGAAGGCCATGGACATTCTGTTTAATGGCCTAGACAAAGATATGTTTGATAATGTCATTAACAGCCAAACTGCTAAGGAAATTTGGGATACTGTGTAACTTATCTGTGAAGGTACTGAACAAGTTAGAGAAAACAAAAATGCAGCTTCTCATTCAACAATATGAATATTTTCATTCTGAAGAAGGAGAATCATTGAATGATACCTTCAATAGATTTCAGAAACTGTTGAATGGATTGAAGCTGTATGGCAGAGTGTACCAAGTCAAGGATTCCAACCTAAAATTTCTGAGGTCTCTACCAAAGGAATGGAAGCCTATGACTGTTTCACTAAGGAATTCTCAAGATTATAAGGACTTCACACTTGAAAGATTATATGGAATTTTGAAGACCTATGAACTTGAGATGGAGCAAGATGAGCTGTTGGAGAAGGGAAAGAGAAAAGGTGGATCAGTTGCACTTATAGCTGAAAATGAGAGAACTGAAGCCAGGAATGAAGAAAAGATAATGCCAAGTCTCAAAATTGGCACAAGCAAATCAGAATCAAGCAAGGGAAAGGAGCAAACAGCTGAGGTTGAAGACAATTCCAGTCAAGATGACTCTGACGATGTTGATGAACATCTGGCTTTTCTGTCCAGAAGGTTTGCAAAGATGAAATTCAAGAAAAACACTAGAGCCACTAAGCCAAACAAGAACATGGTGGACAAATCTAAGTTTAAGTGTTCTAACTGTGGCACAAGTGGACACTTTGAAAGTGAGTGCAGAAAGCCAACTTCTGAAAAAAAGAAATTTGAGCAAGTGGATTACAAAAAGAAATATTTCGAATTTCTCAAACAAAAGGAAAGGGCTTTTCTGACTCAGGAAAATGACTGGGCAGCTGATGGAGCCAATGAAGATGATGATATGGAGTATGTCAACTTAGCCCTGATGGCTAATTCTGATGAAAATGAAACTAGTTCATCAAGCAACTAGGTAATCACTATTGACCTCTCTCAGCTTTCTAAAAATGAATGCAATGAAGCTATAAATGATATGTCCAATGAATTATATCATTTACGTGTTTCCCTTAAATCACTGGCTAAAGAGAACACAAGAATTAAAGAGAATAATTTGTTTTTAAGTGATAGGAATGCTGGGTTAGAGGGTAAGGTAATTGAGCTTGAAAAGATTAAAATTAAATGCTTATCTGTTGAGAGTGAACTAGAAGAGTCTGTTAAGAAAGTAGAAGCTCTTTCTAGACAACTAGAACGTGAGCAAGAGGTAATCAAGGCCTGGAAAACATCTAGGGATATTAGTGCTCAAATTGTCAAGGTTCAAGGAATTGAATCACTCTGTGAGAATGCCTGGAAGAAAAACAAAAAGGAAATAAAATTAATTGATGGACTGTCAACGGATGTGGAATCAACGGATGATGAAAGTCATCCGTTAAAGGAAGAAAAGGAGCATCCGTTGAAGGCTCATCGATTGAAACAGGCAAATAATTCTAAAAGGAATAATTTGAAAAATCTCAGTAAGAAGTTTGGTTGAACTTCCAAGAACTTTGTCAAATAAGAAGCTAGCACATCCAAAGATGCCAGTAAGGTGAATATAGGACACATGACTTTAGATCAGTTGAAAAATAGGCTTAAGTTGGTTGAGGATAAAAAGGAAACTAAAAGAAAATCTAATAGAAATGGGAAGGTAGGGTTAACAAACATAACAATTACACACCTGATAAGTATGCTCCTAGAAAAAGTTATGTGCATTTTAGTAGTGTTAATCATCTATCTGCTAACTGCAAATCTGTTAACTCCCTCCATGCCTAACATGTCTATGTCACCACTGCATGCTATGCCTGTTATGTCTCAACATAATCCATATGCACATTTTGCAAACATGCCATATGTTAATAATCCTTATTTTGCTGCATTTAGTATGCCTCAAATGCCATACAACATGCCTATGTGGAATAATATGTTTGCACAATCTATGCCTTATCAGATTCAATCAAATGTGCTAAATGACTCTGTGACTAACCCTACACTTCAACCAACTACATCTGAGATCAAGGTTGACTCAAAGTTACCTAAGTCAAAAGGTGCAGGAAGTGTGAAGTCTAGGAAAAAGACTAACAAGGCTGGACCCAAGGAAACTTGGGTACCAAAATCAACTTGATTTGATTTTGTTGTGTGCAGGGAAAAAGAAGGAATCTATGGTACTTGGACAGTGGTTGTTCACGGCACATGACATGAGATTTCACCCTGCTCACAGAGTTCAAGGAGAGAGCTGGCCCTAGCATAACCTTTGGAGATGATAACAAAGGGTTCACTATGGGATATGGCTTGATTTCAAAGGAAAATGTCATCATTGATGAAGTTACATTAGTTGATGGTCTCAAACACAATCTATTGAGCATCAGTCAACTATGTGACAGAGGGAATACTGTTTCCTTCAATTCTGAAGCCTGTGTTGTCACAAGTAAGAAGGACAACAAAGTGGTTCTAACTGGAGTTAGAAAAGGGAATGTGTACTTGGCTGACTTCAACTCTACAGATGCAGAATCAATTACTTGTCTTTTCAGCAAAGCAAGTCAAGATGAAAGTTGGCTATGGCACAAGAAGCTGTCCCATTTGAATTTCAAGACAATGAATGATCTAGTCAAAAAGGACTTAGTTAGAGGAATGCCTCTAGTGGAATTCTCAAGGGATGGACTATGTGATGCTTGTCAGAAAGGAAAGCAAAAGAGAGCATCATTCAGTAAGAAGCTTGAATCAGCAATTAATGAACCATTACAACTGCTACACATGGATATTTTTGGACCAGTCAATGTATTGTCAATTTCAAGGAAAAGATATTGCCTAGTGATTGTAGATAATTTTTCAAAGTTTTCATGGACCTATTTTCTTGGATCAAAGGATGAAGCTAGTGAAATCATTATCAATCATATCAAGCAAGTCAACAACCATCCAGATTTCAAAGTAAGGAATATCAGGAGTGACAATGGAACTGAGTTCAGGAATTCTACCATGAGGTTGTTCAGTGAAGAAAATGGGATCATGCATGAGTTCTCAGCTCCAAGGACTCCACAACAGAATGGTGTGGTGGAAAGAAAGAACAGATCACTAATTGAAGCTGCAAGAACAATGCTTGAAGAATCAAAACTCCCAACATATTTTTGGGCTGAGGCTGTTAACTGTGCATGTTATACTCAGAATATTTCTCTGATCAATCAGGCAAAAGGCATGACTCCCTATCAATTGTTCAAGAGAAGAAAAACAACCTTAAACTTCCTTCATGTCTTTGGTTGCAAATGCTACATTCTAAGGAACCAACCTGATCACAAAGGCAAGTTTGATGCAAAGGCTGATGAAGGGATATTTGTTGGTTATTCTGCTGGAAAATTATATAGGGTCTATAATCTAAGAACCAACATTATTATGGAATTTGTGCATGTTATGTTTGATGATAAAAAGATTGATGGACTAACAGATGAGGGACATCATGAAGGACTCAAATTTGACAACATTGAGATATATTGTGATGATAGTGAAGATGAGAATGATGGAGAAGACACTTCAAAAAGGATTCAAAATCTGTCTTTGGATAATGCACAAAATGCTGCATCAGTTGAAAGTCATAATTCAGCATCCATTGACAGAAGTAATGCAGCATCCGTTGAAAGACAAAGTGCATCATCCGTTGAAGTACATAATGGAGCATCGGTTGATCATAGTTCATCAACGGATAATCAATTTACATCATCAGTTGATAGAACTCCCAGTTCCTTACAAAGGACCAATAACACAGGGGGAGTTTCAACCAATCAACACTCTATCTCACATCATGACAATACTGAGGCAACCTCATATGGACCAAGAATCATCCTTTTGAACTAATCATTGGTGATGCAACATCTAAGGTGCAAACTAGAAGGGCTACTCAAGATGAATGTCTATACAGTAGTTTTCTATCACAGGAGGAACCTAAGAGAGTGGAAGAAGCTCTATTGGATCCAGATTGGATTTTAGCAATGCAAGAGGAGCTAAACCAATTTGAGAGGAACAAGGTATGGAAGCTGGTACCCAATCCAAAGAACAAAAGTTCTATTGACACGAAATGGGTATTCAGAAACAAGATGGATGAAAATGGCATTGTCATAAGGAATAAAGCTAGATTGGTTGCCAAGGGCTACTCTCAACAAGAGGGAATATATTTTGATGAGACATTTGCTCCTGTTGCAAGACTTGAAGCCATCAGAATTTTTCTAGCCTATGCAGTCCATGCCAATTTCAAAGTCTATCAAATGGATGTCAAGAGTGCATTTCTGAATGGAGAATTGGAGGAAGAAGTTTATGTGAGCCAACCTCTAGGGTTTGAAGATCCAAATTTTCCAAACCATGTGTATTATCTGTTGAAAGCACTCTATGGACTAAAGCAAGCACCTAAAGCCTGGTATGAGACTTTGTCAAAATTTCTCCTAGATAATTACTTCACAAGAGGTACTGTTGACAAAACTCTTTTCTTTAGATATGTTAATGGCTCTACAATACTTGTTCAAATTTATGTAGATGATATTATATTTGGTTCTATAGATGATAAACTTTGTAAAAAGTTTACTAAGTTAATACAAAGTAAATATGAAATGAGCATGATGGGAGAGCTAACTTATTTCTTGGTTTACAAGTTAAACAAGTTAGTGGTGGAATTTTCATTAGTCAAACTGAATATATTTATGATCTTTTAAAGAAGTTTAACTTAATGGAATGTTCATCTGCAAAAACTCCCATGGCCACTGCCACTAAGCTAGAATTAAACAAGGCTGAAAAGTCTGTGGACATTACAAGCTATAGAGGCATGGTTGGTTCACTTCTATATTTAACTGCCAGTAGACCTGATATAATGTTTTCTATATGTCTTTGTGCTAGATTTCAAGCTGATCCTAAAGAATCTCACTTAGTTGCTATTAAAAGAATTTTCAGATATCTCAAAGGGACTCCAAATCTAGGAATTTGGTATCCTAGAGAGTCTGGTTTTGATCTAATTGGCTACTCAGATGCAGATTATGCAGGTTGCAAAATAGACAGGAAAAGTACAACTGGCACCTGTCAATTTCTAGGGAATAAGCTTGTGTCATGGTTCAGTAAGAAGCAAAATTCTATTTCTACATCAACAACTGAAGCTGAGTACATTGCTGCTGGTAGTTGCTGTGCACAGATATTATGGACGAGGAATCAACTATTTGACTATGGGCTAAATGTTGACAAAATTCCAATATTCTGTGACAACACAAGTGCCATTGCCATTATTGAAAATCCAGTGCAACATTCAAGAACCAAGCACATTGACATTAAGTACCACTTCAAAAGGGAACATTGATGAATGGTACAGTGGAACTTCATTTTGTTCCAAGTGAAAAATAGATTGCAGACATATTTACCAAGCCACTTGATGAATCAACATTCATAAGATTAGTAAGTGAGCTAGGTATGCTTAATTATTCCTAAATTTATGTTCTAATTGTAATTTGTTTTGTAGTCTGAAATGAATTTGTTGCAAGAACAAAGTTGGCTTTAAGTAAAGTTTATTCTGTCAATGGATATTCTCTATCCATTGAAAGCCAAAATTGTTCTATCAACGGATGTCCATTATCCGTTGAAAGATAAATACATTTCTGGTAATTTTATCCTTCAACGGATAAAACTGTGTTAATCTTCAACGGATAAACTTTTACCTCATCCGTTGAAGTGTACATCAGTCGTTTTGAGTGAGTCACAGCCGTTGATTCTATTTACTTAACCGTTGATACATATATATACACAGTTGTATGTATTAAAGGCAATTTTTAGAATAAAAACACTTTTTCTTTTATTCTCAAACAGCTGTAATTCACTTAAAAATATTATTTAATCATTCTCTTTATGTTTTAATTTGAGAAAGTATAAAAGCCCCTTTGAATTCTTATTTTCACTTTACGCTTTCTTGCAATTTTCAAAAGCTCTTACTCTCTTTCTCTCCCAAAACTCTCAACCTTTCTCTGCAACCTCTACTCACAACAATGGCACCAGTAGTAAAGATAATGTCCCAATCTGGGTTTGTCTATGAGAAAAACAATTTCGTAGCTTTGGTGGAAAAGAATGAAGCCCACTCAGATTATCACAAGATGATGGACTTCATCAAAAACTGCAAACTAAGCTATACAATGCTGGAAACCCCAATGATTTACTATGAGGTAGTTGAGGAAATGTGGACAACTGCAGAGTTCAACCCCACTAATATGACCATCTCTTTCTCTCTCAAAGGTAAGGATTACTGCATTAACTGTGATGATATACAGTCCTGTTTTAAATTACCTGAAAACAATGCCATGACACCACACACTGATAATGATGTATCTAGCATGTTAGATTCCATAGGCTATTCCCTTGATTCTACTAGTTTAGGCAGTATTAAGAGAAAAGGCCTTAGGAAAGAATGGAGTTTTCTTAGTGATGCCTTTATAAAGGTTTTCTCTGGGAAAATTATTTATTTTGATGCAATAACTTTATCTCTTGTTAATATGCTCTATATGCTGGTTTCTGATAGGTACTTTAATTTTAGCAATTATGTTATGCAAGAATTGGGTACTAGGTTATGTAACAAGGCTAATAGACCTCATAACATCTACTATGCTAGATTCTTTATGTTATTGGCTAACCATGTTGCTGAAGGTTTGGTCATAACTAATGAGAGAAATAAACTAAAATGCTGGGCACAAGAGAAGAGGGTCCTTGCAGACCTTTTGAGAATTAACCTCAACAGTCAGGTGCCATTGGTATACTTACCAATCATGAATGAACCTCAGGTAAGTGAGGTAAATACTTCTTCAACTCTTACTTCTTCCAACCCCATCACTTCTTTTCCTTCAAGTGTGGCCATGAGATCTGTGTCAATGCCCCAACAGATTCCTACCAAGGCCACCAAACCTAAAGTTTCAAAACCCAAGTCAAAGAAAGCCACCTCTGTTGTCTCTCAAAAGACAACAGTTGTAACACCTACCATGCACCTTGAGGGGAATGTACGGGGTGTTAGTGGTGAGGGGAGGAATGAACATCAAGAAACCCCCCAGAATAAGGTAGGAGAGGTGAGTGGTACCCAAGCTAGCCAAGCCACAGTTTCTCAAAAGACTGTGGTGGTTGAAAAGGATTCAAACTCATCCCTAGTTGCATCCTCCCAAAAGGGTGCAGCTATTGAAAATAGTCCCCAACCAGGGACACAGAACAAAAGAGGGAGGGACACTGAAGCCACACACTCACCTGTAAAAGCCTTCACAAGAAGAAAGAAGGTCAAAACCCTAATTTCCATACAGGGTGCACACACTGCACAGATACACCCACCTGTATCTATGCCTTCTCAAATTCAGCTTGATGTGACTCCAACAAATGTGGAGCCACAGTCCCATTCTCTCAAAATTGACACACTTCAATCACCAAATTCTCCATCACCATCTCTGGATGTGGACATAATATTCACATCAATTCCTGATTCTCCCTCTTTACAACTCAGGGAGGAGCCCCACTCAAATACTGGTAATCACCATCTTTTAGATGATTTGTTGGATCATCAGCCAATTCTTTCAGACTTAGTTGAAGAATCTGTATCACCTAAATTAAATTCAATCCACACAGATTCAACAATTATGTCACTTTCAATTTCTACTTCTTTTCCTTCTTCAACGGATATTCCTCATCCGTTGATAAGTGGTTGTTCTTTAACGGATAAGCTTAACAGCAATTATCCGTTGATACCATCAATTTCAACTTCAACGAATATTCCCTGTCTGTTGATAGTCTCTACACAAACAACTGAATTAATTCCAAGTGTAGAAGACATGGTTACTGTACAATCACTTCTAGGATTGAGGGAATGGAGTGAAAACTTGAGTTAGAGGCTAGGTTGCTCCCAGGCAAAAGGAGAGCTTGAGAGTCTACATATGCATGCTATTTCTTCCAGCATGGCAAAAGAAAGTGAGAGGAGTACCACCTTAGTAGGTAAAGGTGAGGGTGTGAGGAGTGTGAGCCAGGGGGAGCCCCTGATGCAAGAAAAGTGAGAAATTGAGAGAAAAGCAGGTACATGAGGTATAAGGGTGGATCCAGCCATTGCTAGTGAGTCAATGATTGTGGATGATGCTGAAAAGGAAAGACAATTTCAGCAACATTACAAAGCTGTAATTGATAACATTTCCTTGGATGCTGACACTTTTACTCATCCTGTGTCAGCCTTTCAACTGTTGGTTATTCAGGGCAATGAGGAGGCATAAAAGACTTTACATCTAGTACATACTTCAGAATCTATACAAAGGGATAAAGCTGTTGTCAATAGGATGCCTTCTACAGCTGGTGAGCCATCTGAAGAATTTGGAGTAAATTCTAATGATGATGACTCTGACACTTTTGATGGAAGCATGAACTTAGGGGGAGCTGAAGGCCCAAGTTCTATTCCAGAGTTACCCGAATGGGCATTGACAAAGGAATCTACACCAGGGCATTTCAATGTATCCTTAGTCAAACAAGTCATGTCTATCCAAAAGGCCATTCTGGAAACTTCAAATGCTGGTACCAAGGCTATTCTTCAAGCCCACCTAGATTCTCTACATCTCATGAAGCTACAACAATTAAGACAAAATCTAAGTGTGGATGAACTCAAGAAGGATATAGCTGACTTGAAGTCCTACAATTCTGAGAAGCTGGATTCAATCATGCCATTTGGTACCATGCAGGAACTATTACTGAGACTGAGAAGAGAGTCAGATGCTGAAAAGAAGATGGCCAAATTGGAGGAAAGAGTTCAAGCTATTGAAAACTCTGTGGTCACCATTCTTCACAATCAACAGTCTCAGACTAGTCTTCTAATGCAACTGGCTAAAGCATAGGGCTTGACCCCTCTCCTTGATGATAAAAAAGGGGGAGAATAAAAGGGAAGGGGAATGGGAGCCATCTACACATATACAAATATGAAAAGTGCTAGTTTCAGCCATCACTACTTCTCCAATACTTCAAATCAAAGGAAAGCTTGATGGAATTGATCTAATCCAGCTAGCAGCAGCTGAGATGAAGGTGAAAGAGCAAAGGAGAAAAATTGATGAAAGGATGCAACAAGTGTTTGGCTCTACAACTACAAAATCCTTATCTGTGAAACATAGCACAAAAGTTGAGCCAATCACAATGGAGCACATGCCAGTAAGGAGGAATAAGGTTGGAGAAACTTCTTTCAGGAACCTGAAGCCCATGGTACTCAAGCCAACCACTAGATTTAACAAGGACTCTACAAAGAACCCTCTAAGCTTTGCTTAACTAAAAGAAGTGGATTTTCCTCTTCCAAATCCTGATGAAGACAAAGTTTTGGGTGGTAACATCATAAAACACAAAGAGACCAAGGATGTAGTGGAAAGAATGAATATGGCTATCATCTATAGAGAGGGAAAGAGCATCTGTGTGATGCAAGGACATCCCAAATTCTCAATAGCCAAGAGGGAAGAGACCAAAAGGCTAAAGGAAGAAGCTAAAAAGCTGAAAGCTGACAAAAGAGCACAAGCAAAGCTTGAAAAACAGCTAAAGTCAAGTCAAATTGAAGAAAAGAAGAAGATTGAAGACACGAGTGAAGGAGACAAGACTGAAAGCATAAATGTGGATATGGGGAATATGGTTGGTGAGAGTGTGGAGGAAAGAAGTGAGGAAAAAAAGGAATGGCAGAAAGGGAACAGAAAGAAGGTCAAGGCAAAAAGGAAGAGTGAAGATGACACTGAGGAAACCCAATCAAAATCTAAACCACTACCCTCTATTCCTGAACCTGTTGTGGCTGCTCCCAGTATAAATATTCATGGTGAAACAATCATCCCTAAAGAGGAACCTATTGATTGGGACACCATCAAATTGCCTACCTTCCTAACTACCTCTCCACCACCAAAGAAACTGAAAAGAAAATCCAAATCAACAACTCCCCTAACCTCAAGTAAATTCACTCAGAAATATAAACCTAAGCCTAAGCCACAAGCCTCAAAGGATGATTATGTTCACATTTGTGACATAAAAGAACATACAGATATTGAACTCTTCCTGGATGAGCTGGAGGAAGTAAGGGGAATAAATGCCTATAGACAGCTACCAGAAAGGCTAGTGTTCAAATATAAAGGAAATGTGGAAAGGACTTGGCCTCTTCAAAGAATTCTAAGTGAGGGCTATTCTACCTTGATTAGAGTCTACTCAGCTATCAAAAGGGATACTGGCTTTACCAGGACTGCCAAAACTGAGATTCTCAATAAGATTGCCAGCATAAGGAAGAATTGGTGGGAGTCAAATTCCTTGCCTAGAACATTACTCATCCCTGAGCATGGAATCGTAATTCATAAATCACCTCATTGGTTGATGGAGTTCAGAGACAATAAAGGAGTCAGAAGATTTTTCAGACTTGAAGACCAGCTTAAAATTGCCAGTAATGAAACTCTCAAGGACATGCAATCTAAGTTGGATATCAGTGAAGAAGATGAGCTGAATTCTACAGATAACTCCAAGTCCAAGTAGAGGAAAATGACAGGAGGCAAGGGAAGAAAACCAGGGACCAAAGGAAAAGAAAATGATTTGCTCAAACTAAAGGAGCACCCTTGGAAACACTGTAAATCTTCAATTCTATCTTAGTACATACATTTTTGCAGCACTTTTGAATTTCTACTTGATTTCAACTCATATATTTGTTAAGTGTTTTGTTATCATCAAGTTAACCCTGAATTTATGCCTACAATTCTAGTAGACACAAATAGGGGGAGATTGTTAGGAATATGTGTATTAGTTTGATGATAAGGTAAACAAAACACTTAAGTAGAAATCCAGTGTTTGTAGCCTCAACGGATAAGCCCATCTTGACTATCCGTTGATGGAGTAGCTTTACTTAGAAATAAGTTTAGTATTGTAGCACATTTCAGTCTCTGCATTTAAGTTATAATTCTTAGAAGTTGTGGGAAATTATAAGTCATGTTGACTACTAGTGGATATGCAAATAGGAGGGCTAATTATAAATATTTCATGCCTTGTAATTTTGTATAAATGAAGTAGTATCAACTGATAGATTAAAGGCCTTCAACGGATGAGAAACAAAGCTTTAACGGATGTCTCTAAAGCTTCAACGGATAACATCCATCAACGGATGAGTGCATCAACGGATAAAGCTTCAACTGCTAAAGCATCAACGGATAAAGCCATCAACGGATGAAAGCTTCAACGGATGCTCAGTTCAATAGTAGTTGATAGTGACAATTCATAAGCTGACAGAGGCACATGGGTTGACAGAGATAATTGGAATGTGGTAGCCCCTTGGAGGGATCAAGAAAAAGCAGCATTTCCATTCTGGTGCAAACAAGGAAGTATTCAAAGATTCACAGATTATCTTAGATTGCATTGGATAGAGAAATGAAGAAGAAACATGTGAAGAACTATTTTATAATTATATTTTATCTTTGTCTTCACTTGTAAACTTGGTGATGTATAAACCAAGTTGCAGCTAGTAATTAGGTGTGAATTTTCCAGAGCTGTTTAGAAAAACATAGAGAGAAAATCATCTAGTTTGTACTAGGAAGCAGCTGTGATCAATTTTTTGTATCACAGATTTTCTGAAATACACATCTCTGGTGGAACAACAAATCCACCAGAAAAGTTTTTAAAGCCTTTGTGTTCTTTACATTTGTGTCTTGAATATACATTTGTCTGCACCTGCTCAAAGCAATTCACACACATCTGTTCATCATACACTTAACTTTTGAAACTGCTCAAAACTTGAAAATTTTTTGAGATTTACAAACCCCCCTTCTGTAAATCTCATTGTTAGTTCCTTGGAAATAACAGTTTTATAATTTTATAATTTTTAATAATTATTTTTAGGACTTTATAAAATTGAGAAATCAATATTTCATTAATTATTTATTTATAAATGATTTTCTGAGTGTGTTTAATGGTAAAATCCATATTTAATTATGGAAATCTTCAAAAATTATGAAACTTATATTTTATTAAGTTCGTATTATTTTGAGAATTTTAAAATTATTTTGGGAATTTTTAGGATTAATTTCACCCGCGCGTCGATTCGTTTAATTGATAAAAGCGGGTATAAAGTGCGTTACGGAAATTGTTTTAAAATTACGAAATTTATGTTTTTATAAACTTCGGGGTATTCGTAACATTTTAAGAGTTTATTTGGAATTATCAGGATTATTTTTATTCACAAAAATTATATCGTTAAATGCAAATTTCGAGTCAATCAAGCCTGCAATTGAGAATTCAGGACACGTGTTGAACTTTTAAACTCTTACAATGCCACGTGTTGGCTGTGGATTGGTTAAAAAACAAAAATAACAAGAAAGAAGAGATAAACTCGGCTGTGTTTATCTCCCTCTCCTCTCCCAACCTCTCGACTCTCATTTCTCAGGAAGTTTCTCTCTCTCAATCTCTTACAGTCCCTCCCTCACGTCTCTCTTCTCTTCTTCTCTCTTACTTCCCTCCTTCTCTCTATTTTTTTTCCTTTTTCCGGCGGTCGCTGTGTTTCCCGTTCCGGTGAGTCGGGTCGCCGTCCATTCTTCTGGTTCGATGTTGTGAGTTTATTCTGCTTACATGTATGTATACGTTGTATGTATATATATATGTGTGTGATCAGTTCATTTTTAGCCGCCTCTGTTTACTGCCCCTTTTTGCTTTTCCGGCAAAAGGATGTGGTGGTGTGAAGGGCTGCGGTTGTGTGCATATCTGCTGCTTGCCTTCGCGTGTGTTCTTCACCGGTTGACGTGTTGGGTTATGGTTCTGTGTTGTTATTTAACAATTAGTTTGATTTTGGTGAAAATAATATTCAAATGAATTGTTCGTGATTTTTTCGAATTTTTATTTTCGATGGTTCTAAAATAAAATAATCGGTGAAATTCGTATGGAAACCCGAATCAATCGGGCACCGACGAATTTCACCGCCGACAGCGATGAATTTCGATGAGCTGGCGGTGGACGGTGATGATATAATTCTGAGTCCTAATATTTTAAAATAAATAATTTAGTTCGTATATTAATATTCGAATTGAAACATATTTAATTATCTTGGAAATTTTATTGGCGTTCGGGTTATGAATTTGATTCGGATTGTGAGTTGTAATTGTGGATTGTGAAACTGTAATGATTGGATTGTTGGTTTATTGATTTTTGAGACGTCGAGTTGTTCGACGGGTAGGCCGATAAACAGAGGAGGTGCTGCCCGGATTTTTGGAAATTAAATTCAGAAATTCGAGACATACCCTGTAATTATCGAAAGGTCGAACGAGTATAAATAAGTACATACATATATCTTGTGCGAAACCTGATTGTATGTTGTGGTGAATGTTCTGTCAAAATCCAGTAACCCTAATTTCGTAAAATGACGAGTATACGTATTTTCTGAAAATGAACACCGAACCGATTTCTCGAGAACGTGAATCCTGACTGTTGGATGTGTTATTGTATTGTAATAATGTATATATGTTAGGTCACACACACTGTAGAAGGGGGTTTGTAAGTCATATGTCATAGCCTATTTGTATATTCGAGGATTCAACTCAACTCAAATAAGAATGTAATAAGTAAATAGTGGATCGACCGTCAGAGAGATCTCGCAAAGTAATATCTTTCAAAGGATTCAGAAACAAGGTTCATCTACAGACTTGAGGAGGTAATTCACTGGAAGAAGTTCAAGAAGTTGATCATGCCTCAGTGATATAAATCAAGATCATGGATTTAATCAAGTGACATAGATCTCGTCAGAGTATCATTAATTACAAGGATTTAATTTGAAGAAAATCAAAGTGTCAAAGTCAAGACATGAAGAAACGTCACGGAAGTTAGTCACTCATGAACCAGACAGTACATCGAGTGTCAACATTGAAGTGGTGGAATTGATTCATAATTCTCAGTGATTTTCAGAAGATTGTCAGAAGAATGGATGTTGCTCAGGGTTAGTATTAATTCTCTATTAATTAATTAAGTCATATAATTTAATTAAGAAAATAAATTATATCTGCAAAGATTAATTTATTGATTAATTGAATTAATTGATTAATTAATTCAGAATTAATATTAAGGTTTTTAGAATTTTTATTTGGTTAAAATCTGTTTTAATTCTAAAAAGACAACTGATCGTACTAGTATGACAATCGGTATGACAATTGATAGTCATACCGAAAGTCATGCTAATTCAGTTGAGTGTCTTGATAGAATTATTATTTAGATTAAAATCACTTATTAATTCAGCAAGACAATTCATTTGAATTAATATGACAATCGGTATGACAATCAATAGTCATACCGAAAGTCTTGCTAGTTCATTTTGATTGTCTTGCTAGCTCTAAAGATTGTCACACCGAAAGTCTTACTGAGCAAAGGATTGTCATACCAGATCAATTTTCCATTCGGCTGTTTGATAAAAGAAGCAGAAGGCCAAGTCATTCAAAACATCCAGAACACATTCAAGAACACAGCAGCCGCCTAAGAAATATTTCATTGTTCTCTGCTGAAATTCAAAGATCAATTTCTAGATTGCAAAGTTAAATCCAATCAACTAGAAATCATTCTCTTGTTCTTGTGTAACAATCTAGCGGATCAAAATCCCTAGAACTTAATCTCAAATCGCGTTTAGCATTTGATTCTAATTATTGCAAAAATAGAAAAAGTTCATGTCGAATTTATTCTAGATTTGTGATAATTGATTTGAGATTAATACCTTGTAATCGATACAGTTGTTGTAACACCTTTCAAGTTTAATAATATTTTTATTTAACTTGAATTTTGTTTCACATTTTTTATTCCGCATTTATTCGATTATTTGGTAATGTTTGTATTCAACCCCCCCTTCTACAAACACATTGGGACCTAACAATTGGTATCAGAGCCTTCTGATTAACGAATAAATCAAGATCCTAGACTTTTGTGATTTTTCAACTCCTTGAATTTTTATTTATTCAAAAATTCATAATGACTTCACATAAAGTTGGAACCGTTAAAATTCCACAATTTGATAAAGAGAATTATATCATGTGGAAGAAGAAGATGCTATTATTTTTACAAGTTGCAAATCCCAAATATTCAAACTTGTTAAAGAAGGGTATAAAAACTCCGATGGTTATTGAACCGGAGGTAATAATAGATGGTGTGGTGACTACTGAAGCTAGAACCTATCCAAAAGAGCCTGAAGATTTTACTCCTGCTGAGAAGGAAGAAGCCTCCTTGGATGCCAGCCTTCAATTAATATTAATTGATTCCCTTGATCCCTTGATGAACAGACATGTGATGAACTGTAAAAATTCCAAACACATGTGGGAAACTATTGAGGTGATTAATGAAGGCACAGAGGAAGTTAGGGAGAACAAGTTGGAAATCCTAACCTCTGAATATGAACATTTCAAATCAAATCCAGGAGAAGGAATTACTGAAGTGTTTGAGAGGTACAATGCGTTGATCAACAACCTGAACATCAATGGAAAGTATTATTCAATCAGGGAGGTCAACAAAAAGTTCCTTTTAACACTGCCAGCTCATCTTGAACATAGAATCACTGCCATTAGAGAAGCTAGAGATCTGAGTGAGATTTCTTTGGACAGGCTCTATGGAGTGTTAAAAACCTATGAGTTGGAGCAGATTCAACAGAAGGAAGTCTACGGGAAGGATAGAATGATCAGCACATCTACTGCACTTGTAGCTGAAGGTCAACAACAACAACAATCTCAACAGTTAGAAAGAATGGTACAGTTTTCCAAGGGTGAGGAAAATGAGTTAGTAGCAGAATATGATCCTCCTACTACAAATCAATCAAGTGATGATTTTTATTCCTTGGAAGAGCTGGAGAAATTGGAAGATGAATCAATGGCCCAAATTGTCAAGAGATTCTCCCATGTCAGATTCAGGAGGAATCCCAAGCTTAAGTACAAGTCCAACTACAACAAATTCCAGAAAGGTGGATCTTCATCCTCTAACACCAGCAGTGGTGGGTACAAAACAGGGATGGTTGATCGAAGCACCATTAGATGCTATAACTGCAATGAGTTGGGACACTTTGCCACAGAATGTAGGAAGCCAAAGCAAGTAAGAAAGAACTCTGAAAGGGCTTATCTGGCAAAGGGAAGAAGCTGGGATGATACTGACAGTGAAGATGAAGATGAAGGAAATCTTGCTCTTATGGCTATTGATGGAAAAGCTTCATCGTCAAGAATAGAGGTAAAACTTTCTGATGCTGAAATGGTTTATCATCTAAGAGGTAACTTAGATTGTGCACGTCGTGATAATGAACTGTTAAGTTTAAAGATCACAGACCTTGAGAAAGAGGTCAATGAATTAAGACTTGTGCATATTAATCAAGACAAATTAAAAGAACAGGTATCCTTTCTAGAGAATAGAGTTGACTGTTATAGAAAACTCGAAACTATTCTCAAAGACAAGATCACCGGTCTTGAGACTAAGGTTAGAGCCTACTTCAATTCTTGTTCGAAGGCTAAAGAGTTCTACAGTAAGCAAGCTGTTAATCAAACATCTGGAATAGGATATGATTACAATGCTGCTATTGGAGAATTTGGCATAAACTCCCCTCCTCATGTCTGTGCTAAAGGGAGGGAAGTACCACATGTGCTTAAGGGTGTTGATGAACCCCTCTATAAAGCATCAATTGCTGAACCATTTGATGCGACCTCTTCTGTTATTCAAGAAGAAATACGTGCTGAGGATCATGCTTATGAGAAGATTGTTTCCAAGTCAAGTGAGTCGAAAGTTCCAGTCAAAGTTGTGAAAGCAATTGAGACTAACTCAGACACACATGAGTTGGATAACAATAATGCCATGTCTACCATGCATAAATTGCCTGTTGTTAATCACTCTCATAAAGCATGTGGTGTTGCTAATTGTATGTCTTGTGCTTTTAATATGATGTATGCTTATTTTAATGGTAAGTATGTGTCTAATGATAAGACTACTCCTCGTCAGCATGTGAATAACAAGAAGCATGAGAGGTCTAAGACTGATAGTCCTTCTAAGGCTAGAAAGGAGACATTTGTGCCTAAGTTTAAACAGAAATTTGTTAAGGCTGTTTACAAGGTCAAATGTTCAGTCATTGAGAAAGTTGAGACAATTAAAATTAAAAATGTTGTTTTGCCTGACAAAGGACAGTTCTACAAGTATGCCGGGCCCAACCAAGTTTGGGTTCCGAAGAAGGTCTAATCCATTTGTAGTGCAGGGCATTAAACAGGTGTAACCGGTAGTGTGGATTCTTGACAGTGGATCATCAAGACATATAACCGGAGATAGAGCCCTGCTATCAAATGTGGATTGAGAAAGCTGGCCCTCTGGTTACCTTTGGAGATAACAGCAAAGGTTTATCTGAGGGATATGGCTGTTTGCAAGCTGGATATGTTTTCAGTGAAATTTTGTATATTGTGCTAGGTTATTATCAGGAAGCAGTATTTAACATATAGCACCAGTGACGAGACTTGAGAATATTACAACATATCAGGCACCTGTTGCACATTACACTTGGAATTGGACTCTAGTAAGATGTGTACAAGTGTACTCCTGGTTGGTGAGTCAAAAGAGGAAGTCAATGCACCACAGTTCATGGACTTTGCAGCTGCAGATCTATTGGACTATGCAATCTCTTCTTCACAATCTCACTTCAGGTTGGTATGAACTAGTGTACTACTCAAGCAATCGTCAAGAACATGGTATGGCACTCTAACTGAAGTTATTGTTTAATATGAACTAGTAGAGTCGTCATATTTTTAACTCTCTTATCACTAAGCACAATCATATTGTTTTATATGTGCAGTGGTATATTGATAATGCAACATAACAATTAGTATCTAAAGTACTTGACAAGTATCGGTCAATGATATGTTGTTAACATTATGTTGCAGATATTTGTAAGCTTTTGACATGAATGAGAATTACTTAGACTTTACCCTAAGTGATCAATGTTTTATCAAAAACTCATTCATATTGAAAAAAAAAATCAAACTTCTTTCTACATTAGTGATTTCTTATTTCATGTAAAATCTTTTGAAATCACTATTGTAAATCATTTTATCTCTCTATATTGCTCTATGTTCTGTGATACAGGTTCAGTCTCCAATGGCTTTCTTTCATTGACAGTCATGAGGTTGAAAACCCACAACGTCTATCCCAGACTGTAAAGACAAACACAAAAACAGAACCAACCAACACTCTCTTACCACTAAATGTAGTATGAATGAGCGTGAAGGAGATAGTGCCTAGTGCACCACATAAGGAAGGTTCTGTAGTCAACCCAGTAGCTCTGTCTCATACATAGATGAGTAGTATTTAAACCGAGACAACTGCTAGCCCCCATACATCTTCTCAAAAAGATGTAATGGCTGAAAAGGCACAAAAACAGTTACTAGATTCATTCTCTCAACAGGGTGAGTCTATTGAATTTTGCCTGTCGGCCAAGGTATCCGATGTAGTGTCACCACTTCAAACATAATCAATTCTTGATGCACAAGGAGAGGTTACACACACAAAGGATGAGTTGACGGAAACAAGAGTTTCGACCATTTTAAGGTCAGATTCGATTGTTCAAGGTTCGTTAGTGGACCAATTGCCTTTACAGGTGTTAGGAGAGGATACTGATCCAAAAGCCATATGTCAGTGGTCAGTGTCTACCTCCCCAGGCTTAAATCCCCTGGATGCATCTGCGGATAGTGGATCTGACATAGGCGCAGATCGGCAACTTGTTGACAATGATTCAGATATTACCTGATGAGTCACAAGGAAATGTCTTCACAGGCATTAGAAGGGAACTGTGATCTTTATGCTAAATTCTTTGGATCATTGTTTACCTTCCCAGAATTCAAATCTGGAACCCTAAAAGGGAAACTAGCAACTTGTAAATTATGACTCAGATTCATCTGACGAGTTTAACAAGGATGGGGATTTGTGAACTCCCATTGCACCACCTGTGACCTCCTTAAGGATGGCTAAGGTGATTTTCCTTGCAGGTACAGCTGGATTATGGAGCTATGAGAGAAGAGTGATACACTTGTGAGAATGAGTGTAAACATGAGTGGAGAGAAGAGTGAAACACATGTGAGGTACACTAAAACACAATCACACACTCACAGTGAGGAAGAAAGAGAAACACTTGTTATTTCTTTTCCAACCAAGTGAAATATGAGAACTCCTTCAGACGACGGCATACATTCCTTCTTTAAGGGGGAGATAAAAGCTTAAGTAATAGTTTAGAGGATTCCTCAACTAAGGGGGAGAAATAGCAGAGAGGAAGAAAAAGATCCTAAAAATGTACACTACACCACACCATTGTTGTTTCTAACTACGGATCCTATTGTACGGGAGAGGTGGTAAACACAAGGTGATTTCCTAGTAAGGGAAGAAGCTGTTAGGGGAGTACCATTGGTTTTTATCTGCGGATCCTATTGTACGGGAGAGGTGGTAAACGAAGGTGATCTTCTTTAATCAGTTGATTCTCATAGGGGGAGAAGCAAGAGATATAGGCTTCTCAACAGGAAATGTGGTTGTACAAATGAAGATGGAACTACTTGAAGATATGTTCAGTTTAGAGGAACATCTACTTGGAATCTGGAAAATGTTAAATCTCATCCAGAACTTTTCTGCTATTTATTTTGCATGTATGTTTATATCTTTTTCTTATTTGTTAGTTGAGTTATCCTCTAGGTATTTGTGTGTTATTGTCTAACAAACAAATAGGGGGAGATTGTAAGTCATATGTCATAGCCTATTTGTATATTCGAGGATTCAACTCAACTCAAATAAGAATGTAATAAGTAAATAGTGGATCGACCGTCAGAGAGATCTCGCAAAGTAATATCTGTCAAAGGATTCAGAAACAAGGTTCATCTACAGACTTGAGGAGGGTAATTCATTGGAAGAAGTTCAAGAAGTTGATCATGCCTCAGTGATATAAATCAAGATCGTGGATTTAATCAAGTGACAGAGATCTCGTCAGAGTATCATTAAT
This sequence comes from Apium graveolens, assembly GCF_009905375.1. Taxonomy (NCBI): domain Eukaryota; kingdom Viridiplantae; phylum Streptophyta; class Magnoliopsida; order Apiales; family Apiaceae; genus Apium; species Apium graveolens. Next base: position 147,380,204 of record NC_133647.1, read on the forward strand.
TACAAGGATTTAATCTGAAGAAAATCAAAGTGTCAAAGTCAAGACATGAAGAAACGTCACGGAAGTTAGTCACTCATGAACCAGACAGTACATCGAGTGTCAACATTGAAGTGGTGGAATTGATTCATAATTCTCAGTGATTTTCAGAAGATTGTCAGAAGAATGGATGTTGCTCAGGGTTAGTATTAATTCTCTATTAATTAATTAAGTCATATAATTTAATTAAGAAAATAAATTATATCTGCAAAGATTAATTTATTGATTAATTGAATTAATTGATTAATTAATTCAGAATTAATATTAAGGTTTTCAGAATTTTTATTTGGTTAAAATCTGTTTTAATTCTAAAAAGACAACTGATTGTACTAGTATAACAATCGGTATGACAATTGATAGTCATACCGAAAGTCATGCTAATTCAGTTGAGTGTCTTGATAGAATTATTATTTAGATTAAAATCACTTATTAATTCAGCAAGACAATTCATTTGAATTAATATGACAATCAGTATGACAATCAATAGTCATACCGAAAGTCTTGCTAGTTCATTTTGATTGTCTTGCTAGCTCTAAAGATTGTTACACCGAAAGTCTTACTGAGCAAATGATTGTCATACCAGATCAATTTTCCATTCGGCTGTTTGATAAAAGAAGCAGAAGACCAAGTCATTCAAAACATCCAGCAGCAGCCGCCTAAGAAATATTTCATTGTTCTCTGCTGAAATTCAAAGATCAATTTCTAGATTGCAAAGTTAAATCCAATCAACTAGAAATCATTCTCTTGTTCTTGTGTAACAATCTAGCGGATCAAAATCCCTAGAACTTAATCTCAAATCGCGTTTAGCATTTGATTCTAATTATTGCAAAAATAGAAAAAGTTCATGTCGAATTTATTCTAGATTTGTGATAATTGATTTGAGATTAATACCTTGTAATCGATACAGTTGTTGTAACACCTTTCAAGTTTAATAATATTTTTATTTAACTTGAATTTTGTTTCACATTTTTTATTCCGTATTTATTCGATTATTTGGTAATGTTTGTATTCAACCCCCCCTTCTACAAACACATTGGGACCTAACAGGGTTGAATACCATGTATAACACAATCAAATCAAATTCAAATAACACAAGTAACATAAAACAGACTTTATTCAATGCAATAAACTCTATTACAATATAGAACTGTCCTCTCTCAGTGATGAACAAATATCACGAGAGCTACTAGGGTTACAATGAATAATATTCTCGATAATGATAACACTTATAGTGTAAACCCTATGTCTGTGTTTATATATTACACAGTTACAAGATAATCGCTAATTGATATGGAATATAATTCTGCTTCCTAAAATATATCAATCAGTTATCTTTTCTTCCAAGTATTCCATTCTTCACAGAATTCCTTCTTCATGCATATCTCTTCTTACGTTTGACTTGATCTTCTTTCCTTTCAATCAGCCGCCTTCCTTATCTGAAAGTTTCCTTTAAGTCCTGATATTATCTCCTGATAAATATTTCCTGAACCTTAAGTACTGATAACTTAAGTTCTGACTTCAGTATAAGTGCTGATTTCAGTTAAGTACTGATTTGTCCTGTTCAAGTAAGATCTGAAAACTAAACATAAATCATATTAGACATGACATTATCAAATATATCTAACAATCTCCCCCAACTTGTAAATTAGCATAATATACAAGTTTAACAGATATTTGATGATGTCAAAAACATTAAGTACAAATGCATGAGAAATTGACTAGATAACTACAACTTACAGTCCTTAAAGCTTTACCAACTTTAACTTATAATAACAACTTCAGTCTGTATATACATCAGAATATAAGCAGTTGTAGGTCTTGACTTGGCTTCATTTTCTGATCTCTTTGATGTCAGGAGTTGTTCTGAGATAGTTCTTTAACAAACATCTCTCAGAATATCTGAGTTCATGAATCATCCTCCTTTTAGCATCTTTAAGTTATGCAGTATCTTCACCAGTTTGGAAGATAGCATATCTGAGATCATTAATTTTTGCTTTTCTCAACTCCTGATCTAGTCTTATGACATAGGCTTTGTCAGACTCTAGATTGAATTCAAGTCCCTTAATACCAAGATATGTTCTGATTTGTGCAATATTAGGCTTCATATCAACAAGATCACCCTTGTGATCTCTGTACTTGGGATAGTATGTGCTGTTAGACTTTACAGAATAAAGCCTTTTCTGTCTCTGAATTTTAGTCTTCAAATAACTTGCAGCACTTTCTGTTATTCTGTCATTCACTTGAAGTAAGAATAAAACATGTTATAGTTCCTCAAAATACTTCAGTGGTATAGCATTTTCCCTTATATGGTAAACCCTTCCATCTATCATGAAATATAACAAGATGTGTTCTTTCAAGTAGGCATGGTAAACCATCTGTACAGATTCTAGTTGATTCAATCTTTCAGGAGTTGCTCCAATACCTGGTTCACTTAAGGAAGTTGGATCATTGATTGTGTTCTGTACTCTTCTTTCATCAGCACTACCCAATCCAAATTTATCTCTTGCTTCCTTTCCAGTAACCACTCTTGCTTCAAAACCACTTGCTGCAGTCTTCAAAGGTTGAGTCTGTTTGGCTTTAGTGAATCCTGGTAGGAGTAACTTTAAGGATTTAACATGAGCAATGTCAGAGGTTTCCTTTGACTTATCTTCTGATATCAAGCCAACTTGAGCTATGTCAGAGGTTGCTTGCTTCATTGTTATATCAGAACTAACTAACTCTTGACTCTGAACAACTTGAGCCATGTCAGAGGTTGTCTTAGAAATCTTTCTTGAAGTCAGAGTAAGATTAGCATCTTCAACAGAAATTTCTTCATCCATAGGAGGCACATAAACCTTTATAGGTCCACCAACTTTTTCTTTGCCCTTGGACCTTGGATCTATCTGCAATTGTGATTTGGCCTTGGTTGCCTCAAGATTTGTCCTTTCTTTTATCACAATGCCTTTAGCCTTAGGAAGTTTCTTTTTACCAACAGAAGCTTCAGATTTAGAGTTGACTTTTTCTGACTTAAGTCTAGCTTCTTCTTCCATTAGACTCTCAAAATCCATTCCTGGATTTTCTTTAAGAAATAACTATCTAGAAATTTCTTCATCAAGATCCAAAAGCTCATCAGAACTTATCCTTTTACCAGTATCAGAAGTTATTCTTCTCTCAATATTAGAACTTGTTCTATGACTTGTAGTTCCAGCTCTACTTGATGAATGATCTTTACCTTGACCATGACCCCCACCCATTCCAGAGTTTCCCGGGTCATTACCATCATCCTTTTTCTTCAGTGTCTTATCAGGTTTGTATTTGGACTTAATTACTTTCTCCCCCTTTTTTGGCATCAGTAGGTAAAAGAAGAGAGATAAGCAATTCCATTGAGGATTGGATCTCATTGAGTTGAGACTGCTGAGAAGCTTGATTTTGCAAAATTTCATCAATCTGAGACTGTTGCTTCTCTTGGGTTTTCTCAATGTAGGCTACTCTGTCAAAGGTAGGTTTGAAAAAGTTTTTCTTTTCAAGTATCATGGTTGTTTCTTGCTTGATTAAAGCTTCTTGAATTTTATGCACCGCGGCATGAGTTGTTGAATGTTGACCTTGAAGATGTCTAGTACTCAATGCAGTAACTCGTAGCTGTGTCTTGAAATCATCATTGATTAGCATCTCATCAGCTTTTTCCAAGTGCTCAGCAAGAATTTTTTCAGATGGAACAAAGGTGAATGTGTTTCACTCCTTAGTCCACTCCTGTCCTCTAGGAGTTTCACTCCAAGCTACTGGTGCTTCCCCTGTAACAAACTTCTTGACTATCTCAGCTTTATGAACAGTTTGTTGAGGTGCATGTCCTGATGGACCAGCTGCATTAGCATCTGCATGTGTAGCAGCATCACCAGTATCATCAGTATTTGCAACATCAGAACTGACAGAATCAACATCCTCTGATAAAAGAACAGTATGAGAGGCTATGGAGGCTTCAACATCATCCTCTAAGTGCTGATCTGCTTCCAAGTTCTGATCAACAGCCATATTCTGATGCTCACCTATAGTCTGATCTTCAATGTCTAGATGCAGAGAAGGTGTTGTAGATAATTATGGAGTAACATCAGCATCAGAAATTGGTGTTGTTGATGGATTGATTGGAGTTGGTGGAGCTTCTAAGTAGAGAACCTCAGGCACAATTAGGTTTTGAATATCAATCTCAGCACTTGTGTCTGGGTCTGCAGTAGATACTGGTTCATTTAAAGGAGACACAGGTGGTGTAGATACTGTATCTTGAGCAGTTTCCTGAGTTGGTGACAATGGAGGTATAGATGCAGTAGCTTCAGCAAATTCTAGCTCCTTTGAGATCAAAGATTCCTGATCTCCTTCCTTAGCTGCTTCTTCCTCATCTTCTGAAACTGGCTTAGCCCTATACCTGTGTGCTCTCTGTTTCTTGTATCTCTTTGAAGGTGGAGATACATTGGGAGTTTCATCAAAATACATCCTTCTAAGCCTTTTGAGAAGCTTAAAACCCCCAATTCCAATATCCTTCCGAGAAGAGATCTTCTCAGCTTCTTTGACAACAGGTTCTGACACAGGAACCTTGTAATACCCCCAAATCCGGGGTCGGGGATCCGGGTTGTCACGAGTTCCATTTCCCTTAATAACACCCAATCTTAATAATTAATCAACTACTCTGTACTGTGACCCCACAATAAACACACACACCACACGTTATAGTCTCAGAGATGAACATCCAAAAATAATCACAAGTCATTTTATTCCACAATTATCTGTCAATACACCTTAAAAGGTTTTCTGAATAAATTTACATTTTCTTTGCCATTATTACAATTCATAAGTATACATAAATCTGGTACATCAAAAGTTGAAGCCTAGTCTATTGGTAGTTCCCACCTTAGCTACAGCGACTTCAATGCCTATAGGAAGCTGCAGAACGTTTCCTATCCTCTCGCGAATTGGGAGCTTGGTCCTGTTCATCTTGTCTATCTGATATTGTGTGATGAAAGAAGAAAGCAAGGGTGAGCAGCAAGCCCACCAAAATAATATGTATAATAATTTACAATATATGAGCCTTCTCATAGTACTCATGAAAGTCTTGGTCAAAAGAAATGAACCAAGTTTGATATCTTAATGCGATGAAGTCGCAAAATATTCAGTATATATACATATATACTTTTCAAAATCTTGGAAGTCCTCTTCCATGCATAATATACACAGAGTTCCAGTGTATAACTGTATAAAAATATCGTTGCAAGGTGATCTCATATATCTAACCTTGTCTCAACATTTTTCTGAAAATCTTTGTCATGCATAAGATAATCATTTACTACATATAAGTTTAAAAGATGAAGTTACAAGATACTCCAATATACTTATATCTTTTCCAAATACTACTTGAACTACCACCGTTCAAGTTATAATTAGTTTCAAAAGTTCATCACGTAGATGAGACTACAAGACCAGATTTGAATAGATTAAATCTTTAAAATATCATCAAAATAAAATGAAGTTACGAGATACTTCATTTGATGCAAACATCATTTTGAAAACTTGACCCTGCCAACACTCAACAATCGCCCAACCGTAGCCTTTCTATCGAAGTGCTCTGGGTAGTGTTGCAGAAATATCCAATTGGATGATGAACTCATTACGGGAGTTTGCCGCGCCAGGAAGACCACTTATGATGATCAGTCGTAGTAGTGCAACCCCACCATTTTCTACATGTAGAGGAGAACCTATCGGATTTACTTGTCAACCGAACACTGAACTCCTAAGGAATGGACCGCCTTAGCAGAACTTCCAGGCCATTTGGGCCAATATAATAAGGCTAGGCCGGCGCCACTCGACCACTTACGCCACTCCTAGTTCAGATGAAATCCATGACTCTGAAACGTAAAGCTCGTTCCCCCTTTCCCCAAGTAGAAACTTGTTGATACGGCTCCACCAAGAAGTCGTATCTAGTTGGAAAGGAGAACTCACCGATATTTCCCAAGCGATGCCTGTTAATGGATTAACTTGTTCCAAGAATTTTACTTCCCGAGTGTTGGGTAAGTAATCGATTTATTTAACAAAACAACAACCTTGTTGCGAATATAAAACACACCACAGAGCCGGATCCCTCAGGTTTTGAGCGAGTATTTAAATCCCCTTCGAAAGGAGGATCTTAAATATAAAAATGAGTTTTGGGATCCGCTCTAACTTTTAAAAATCATTTTGAAGACTCGCAAAACATTTTTAAGAATGTTTGGAGTGATGCTGATTTAACAAAATAAATCAGTCCCAATATATTAGAAAATATCTGAATATTATTATTTAAATAATATTTCCATAAAGAATAATCTTTATAAAAATAATTGAAGTAGAAGTTTTGAAACTTATACTTGAAATGAATATTAAATATCCAAAGATATACCTATACAAAAGTACTATCTTTATTTGAATAATCAAAAGTGAGTTTGATTATCGACACCTTATTTTTAATAAAATAAAGAATATATCTCAGCAAATAATCGGAGTCATAGATCCTCAAATGAATATTCAGTAAATAAAATAAGCTGAGTCATAAGCCCTCGAATGAATATTCGAAATAATATTCAATAAATAAATAAGCTGAGTCATAAGCCCTCGAATGAATATTCAAAATAATATTCATTAAATAATAAGCTGAGTCATAATACCTCGAATGAATATTATAAATAATATTCATTAAATAAAATAAAGTTATCGAATAAACCTTATTCGATTAATAGTTTTGAAAACTATAACCATATATATATATATATATAATCTACTCGGGATCCTCGACTCCCGTGTTTAGAAAATGTTTTCACCTTTGGGTCCCTATACTAAGGGTATATGCAAATTACCGCTATTCTCTAGCATAGGTATTATCAACTAAACCAACAGATATATATGGCAAGAATACGAAACATGCATGCATATATATACCATATCAGCATGCTTCAATATATCGCAAAATTTGCTAATTAACCAACATGCATCTATCACAAGATAATGCATATACATATATACATCACAATAACAGTATAACGGGTAGAAAACTTGCCTGAGCGACTGGGGGTGATAAAAGGCTCGGGACGAGTCTGGTAACCTATAAACAACAAGTAAGTTGGAATTAAACTAAAGTCACTTGTAAATCTATACTCTAACTACCTTAGACTCTAACGCTCGCTTTGCGCTTACTGATTCTCTTAAGTCACTCGAGTACCCTCGGCTCCACCATTTTTTATAATTTAACCATTACAAGTTTTAAGGCGATTCCTTCACGAGTGTCTTACCAACTGCCTAACACTCTTACCATAATTGTTTCATACACTAATTAACCCTTTTTGGTCTTTAACCTATGTTTCAAAGTAAGGCGAGGGGAAAAGTTTCGTTCGCAAAACGCCGTTACTTAAAATGGCCGTTTCTCCTAAACCGTACATCGGAATCAAACGAACTACATATCAAAACGAAGCTCGTAACATGAACTATCTAAAAATGGAAATGGTCATAATCTAGCAGGGAGTTCTCGGGTCCAAATGTTATGAACAAAAGCAGTCTAAAGTAAATCGGACATTACGACGGCTATGTTTACGCGATTACCAATGTGATTACCAATGTTTAAACTACTCCAATTAACCACCAACCAACTCATAACCATCAATACAACAAAACTTCACCTAAATCATACCACATCAGTCCATAATCTCCAAGGTTTTCAACTCAAACAACCACAATCAAGACCTATGAACTATAATCAAGTTTCAATTACCAAAACACTTCCAAATCAAACCAAACTACTAATAATCACAATCCATGCTTCTCATTTCACAAAACCAACCATTAAACTTACTAACAAATAAAGTAAAGGCTAGGATTTGAAGTTTATACCTTCCTTGGGAGGTGTTAAGTTGCTAGGAAGCCTTAGGGAGCCTCCTACAAGCTTGATCTTTCCAAAGAAATCAAGAACACAAAGTTAGGCTTTAAAGTTTCTAAAAGTCCGATTTAAAGAACTGTAAAAATAAGGGTCTTACCATGATTATTTGGACGAGACTTGTGAACAAGAGTTGTAGGCCATCTCAATACCTTTCCAACGAGCTATAGAACACAATAGTTGAGTGAGAAATGAAGGAGATACAGCAGTTTTAGTGTGGCTGAGAGCAATGGAAATGGGGGAGGAAATGTTTTTGCTTTCTTGTGTTGGTGGAATAATGTGGTGGATAATGATGGGTTGTCTTGATATTTTGCTAGGTTAATAATAAACAAAGGAGTTAGTGGAAGTTGATCTCACCATTTGCCATGTGTTGGTGATTTATGGTGAGATAAGATCATCCCTAGTTAACTATATAATTAACTAGCCATTCATTCCTAACTATCACTTGGTTTCTTGTTTGATCAACCATCCACTTGCCTTGCCACTTGCAAAGGTATTTACAAGAGTCGTTATTCATTTCTTTGTCTGGTTATCACTCAATCTCGTTGATCGTTTGGTTAAATACCTTAATGGTTTTATTGATAAAATCTTCTTGGTATTTTTAATACCTAAATTAATTCTCCTTTATAATCCTTGAATTTAAAATCCTTCATCTTAATATTAATTCCTTAAATCCCTTAATATCTGGTGGAAATCTCGGGGAAAAATAAAAGTGCTCGTTTTCAAAATCCGACAGCTTTTACATACACTTATTTTCTTTATGGAATACTAATACGATCTTAGAATTTCCATAACAGTACTCCTATATATCGTGGTCTGATAATTTTTCTTAATCAGCATTGTCAGCAAAAGTTACTATTCATCCGGTTTTCAAAAATCTCCAAAAATTGGGATTATTACAGTCTCCCCTCCTTAAAAGGATTCCGTCCCGGAATCAGATAGAAAACAGTTGGGGATGCTTTTCTAGCATTGTGCCTTCTAACTCTCTAGTCAATTTTCCACATTATGGTTCTACCACCAAACTCTGACTAGTTTGATAACCCTTCTCCTAAGCACTTGTCCCTTTTCGATCTATAACCCTTCCTAGTTGCTCCATATAGGTTACGTCTGGTTGCATGTCTATGCGCTTATATGCCCCTATTTATCTGGCATCCGAATTACATTTTCTTAACATTGATACGTGGAACACGTTATGAACTTGCTACATATTCAGGGGTAGGGCTAGCTCATATGCTATCTTCCCAATATGTCTTAATATATCCAAGGGTCCAACAATTCGTGGACTTAGCTTCCCTTTCTTTCCGAACCTCATCCTTCCTTTCCAAGGGAATACCTATAACAACACTAGGTCCCCCACTTCCTATTCCTTGTCCTTTCGTGTCAAATCAACATACTTCGTGTTCCCATCTTGGGCTACTACCAGCCGTCCTATGATTAAAATCTATTATATCCTTAATCCTTTGGACTACTGCGGGTCCGAGCATCTTGCGCTCTACAACTTAATCCTAACATAAGGGAGATCGACATTGTCTTCCCTCAAGGATCTCATAAGGCGATATCTCAATACTAACATATGATCTATTATCGTAAAAAAACTCAATCCGTGTTAAGTGATCATTCCAAATTCTTTCAAGTCTATTGCACAGACTCTCATTATAGCTTTTAACATTATAGCTTTTGCTTTTCAATACCCATTCTTTTCCAGTTCGTAATCGCTACTACCTTCCGTTCCTAATATTATACTGGTTATACTTTTGCTCGTTAGCGTTCTATAACCTTTTAATAACCATGCCAACCTTAGTATCACGAATGTGTTTCCATTCCGAATACTACCACAACTTTATTACTCCTTTTTCAGCTGTTTCTATTTTCGAAAGCTTAATCCTTCATATAGAAGTAAAAGAATTTATTGAGAGATCACTATGATCATGAACACTTGTTATATCGCATAGTTAGTACATAAGGTGGCCAGCCTTTAGTACTTGACAAGCAATTAAACAATAGATGGTATCCTACTAGGCTTCTATCACACAGATAGATAGTCATTCGGCAATACCTCCCCTTTCTGGAAGGGTTGTTCTTCTCAGCTTACATGAAATGAAAAGAAGAGAAAAGAACGAATTGAAGAGAATTGTATATATGAAAAAATATACTGCCACAAAATATCTGGCATGGAACCTACCTCTGAACTATAGAGGTTTGTCATAGGAGAACAAAACATATATGTATTTATATCAACATCAAGTATTATAGCATCGCATTTCACATGCCTAAATATTTTCGCCATTCCGTCCATCATTCTATGGACCCATGCTCTTCCTCGAGCTTATACACAATCACCTTTGAAACTCCCTCGATATCGAAAATCGAATCTGGGATCTCATTCTAGACCTCATCGTTACTAGAATCCATTTCTATACCGCAACCTTCTTCGTATGGTTAATACTACTCTTTATCGATAAGAAGGAATAAATATATCATAGGTAGATAATCAACTTAATTAGTCTATCAATGATAACTTATACACCCCCACGACCCGATTAGTGGTACTTACTCTCAACATCCATTCCAATACAACTCTCACGGTTGTAAGTAATCAGCTCATTACTCTCAGAATCATTCCTGCATTACTATGGCCCACCGTTGACCTACTGTAGTCATTCGTTTTCCATGAAGTTTTAATAGCTAACCATACGGAGTCCATTCATATCATATCGAATTCTTCTAAGGAGGTAACATGATCACCGTTCTTGATTCATGAAGAACACTCCTGATCCTGACGTACATTCATGACGTGAAGCAGATAAAATTGCAGAAGTGTTTCAATGAAAGCAATGATAGCAGGTTAATACCATTCTTAATCATATGCCTTCAATAGAAGACTTAACTCAAAGGTTTGTTTAGTCCTTTTTTTTTGAAACATGGTCCAGGCTCATTCTCAAGATAGTATCTCCTGAGATAGATAGCCCGCTCATGGCGATTACACGAATTAAACCTTTACCAACTACTATTACGGTTGGGTATTGCACAGTCATCAGAAGGAATGTCAATCTTCCAAACCATAATACAACCTTCATAGCTTTAACCATCATCACGGTATTCCTTTGGCACAAGCGCCTATAATTATCCTCTTACCTTTAAAGTGTCGGCCACCTCTTTGGCCTTTCCTGATAGTAAAATTTCCTTACAGTCAATGTCATTTTAACCACCTCCAAATAAATTTTCTACCTTATTTCAATCACAACTTATGTGAAAATACTTTTCTTTAATATCTGATGAGTAAATAAAAAAAAATATCACCATTTTTCCATAAGTTATTGCCTCAATCTTTAGAGGTTAATCACTGTCACGACTGACTCTCAATCATAATTAGAACATCTTTTATCTTAGGTCATAATTGCCCTGAACAATTTTGACCTTTACTGGTTCGATCCATACTTTCTCATGGTTTAACACGTGCCCCACTTGGCATCATTATAATTATGTCATATTTCCTTTATCAACATTTTTATTCTTGAGAATTTCGAATATTTCCTTTCTCCTTGTAAAACCTCTAAGGTTATCCTTCAATCGTTCCTCCTGTATTCCCTATATACAGGGCATATCAAAATACCATTTACTAATACTAGAACCATTGTCTATATACTTCTGAAAAATTTCTCCACTGATCCTTAAAGGTTATTATTACCTTAATCCTTTCCAATTCATACTATCAAAACTCATACTATCCCTATTAAGGGTGAAATGCCAACCTTTATGCATTCCCCTAGGATTCGTTTTAAGTTACCGATGTTCTATCCTTAATTCCACCTTTAAAAAGGTACAAGCATCCTTCCATGGATAAATAAAGTCATATATCCCTGATAAGGGTATCTTATTCAATCATTTCCACCTCGATAGTCTATACCGAATTTCACAATAGCATCCTTATTCAAGTTAAGGTCAATCCACATGGCCTCCAAAAGATAAAAATGGTTATCCGCTTTTCTTTCCTGATTTGGTAATGATCACATGGATGATCTGGAAGATATTGGTCATGTTCAACGTGAACTTCTTCTTAATAAATCCTTATTTACTTTTGTTGTTTATCTCAACAGTCATCTCAATGTTGGGATATCTTTCATACATGGCGTCTCCCTTCCTGGGTATCAAGCCACCGGTCTTACACTTCACATTCTTGAAGGTCACTTCCTTCATCCAATTTTCCTAATTTCTTACTTCCTTGTCTCCTCAGTCTATCCGCGTCTCAATATTTATCCTTCGAACTATCTCAAGGTTTCCTCAAATCCTCCCAACTTATAGGGGATAAAATATATTTATCTCTTATGCCTCTAACCATCAACTTTAACTCATGGTAAATCACCCTCATCCTGACGATTACATACTTTTCTATTTCTATTGCTACGAGTCTTTAGGGTTTCCTCATGCCCAACTCCCTTATCATTTTTCAAACTCTATTGCCTTTATATTCCTTTCCACTTCAGTTTCTTTTTATTTTCCTTTCTCTTATCATTATTTCATGAACCAACACAACATAAGCATTGATTTCAAACATCCCGTCATTCTGGATTCGTGTCCTCAGAACGAATCTTGACAACTTTTACAACTTAGATTCATAATTCATCATACTCGTCTGCCTTTGTTCTGGCTCTAAAGCTTTTACACTATCTCCATAACCTTGGGAAGTACTTTCCTGAAAACAATTGACTGAACTTAAATCAGTTTATTATAATCTCTTGCTCCGTGCCTTCCTTGGCCTTTCACCAGCGGGTGGCTTCTCTCTTAGGAGGGTAAGTGACAAAAACAGTCTTATGTGATTCGTCAATCATTTAGAATCTCAAATGATTCCTATATTTCCTTTTGCCAGGCTCTTGCCTCGACTGGGTCAGCTTATTCCTTGGAACTCTTAGAGCTTAGCGACTTAAAGGTCCTGAAAGAATTTTCTCACCGTATTGTTTCCTCAGGGTGGTGGTTGGGGATAATAGTCTAAGTTCTGTCTAGACTGGTCCATAAATTGTCGTATAGGAGTACCATCTCGGGTCTCCTTTCCTTACTCGACTTTCTGTTTCCTTAGTATGAAATGTTTCAACCTTCTCCCATAATCGGGGTTATCTTATACATTAAAAACCTTGTTTTCCACTCTATTATGTTATGGGTTCTTTCTTTCGTGATGGCAACCTCCCTAACTATCACATTCAGGGTTTGCCCTAAATCTTATTCCTCAAACTATGGCTCTCATCTAAGTTCTCATCCTTAAGCTCTTGAACTTTTGGAACCCAATTTCTGTAGTAACACCTCACTATCCCCTTATCATCTTTCTCGGTGTGGATCTCTTCTCCAGTCATTGAGTCTCTGCCTTCATTCATCACTTTTTCTGGCACAATATGTTCTTTTCCAAAAATTCGGTTTGTATTGCAATCTCAAACAGCTTTTCGGTACCGGCTCCGGTTACCTTCACTTCTATTTCCATTTTCTCAAAATCTCTTATAAACTATCCCAAAGACATTATCATCTTGGGTGTCTCCTTTTTACTAAGGGCATCAGCCACCACATTGGCTTTCCCCGAATGATAAAGAATCTCCCAATCATAATTCTTGATTAGCTCTAACCGCCTCCTCTGGCGTATGTTGAGCTCTTTCTACGTAAAAATGTACTAGAGCTCCTATGGGTTGTGTAAATCTTGCACTTCTCTCCATACAAGTAGTGCCTCCAATCTTTAGGGAAAAACTATTGCCACGAGCCCAAACTCATGGGTGGGGATATCGAATTTTATATTCCCTTAATTATCTTGACGCGTACGCGATTACCTTGCTGTGCTGTATATGAAGCACCCTAATTCCTTATGCGAAGCGTCACTACACATCACAAAATCTCATTTTCCATCCGGCAACGCCAACATAGGGAACGTCACCAACCTTTGCTTCGGTTCTTAAAAGTTGTTCTCGTATTTCTCTGTCCATTCGAACTTCTCAGTCTTACGAGTAAGCCGCGTTAAAGGGGCTATTATCTTTACAAACTTGAACGAACCTCCGGTAGTGACCGGCCAATCCTACCTCTGGTAGTTTCCCTAACCATGGTCATCAATTCCTCAGTGGTCCTTTATTCATTCTTGTCAGGATCCTCCACAGGATCCTCCTCAGCAACAATCCCTTCTAGGACAACATCCTCAACCGCTACATCCTCAATATGAACATCATCCGGTCCTGTGTTAGGACGCTCTATCGGATCCACAATCCGATCTCCAATTAGTAATAAAACATCATCGCGTTGTTGCTCCTCAACCTCAGGGTTCGGAGTCCCGCTACCATATACGATAACGAACTACTCTTCTATCACGATATTTATAAGGGTTCCCATAAGGGTTTTAACTGTCAGTACTACGTTAGGTAGCCCGACTATGAACTTGGCAAGAGTTCTTATTATCTTAGTTATTATCTTAACGTCACATCATCTCTGAGATTTATAACGCTTAGCTCTGATACCACTTTTGTAACACCCCCAAATCCGGGGTCGGGGATCCGGGTTGTCACAAGTTCCATTTCCCTTAATAACACCCAATCTTAATAATTAATCAACTACTCTGTACTGTGACCCCATAATAAACACACACACCACATGTTATAGTCTCAGAGATGAACATCCAAAAATAATCACAAGTCATTTTATTCCACAATTATCTGCCAATACATCTTAAAAGGTTTTCTGAATAAATTTACATTTTCTTTGCCATTATTACAATTCATAAGTATACATAAATCTGGTACATCAAAAGTTGAAGCCTAGTCTATTGGTAGTTCCCACCTTAGCTACATCGACTTCAATGCCTATAGGAAGCTGCAGAACGTTTCCTATCCGCTCATGAATTGGGAGCTTGGTCCTGTTCATCTTGTCTATCTGATATTGTGTGATGAAAGAAGAAAGCAAGGGTGAGCAGCAAGCCCACCAAAATAATATGTATAATAATTTACAATATATGAGCCTTCTCATAGTACTCATGAAAGTCTTGGTCAAAAGAAATGAACCAAGTTTGATATCTTAATGCGATGAAGTCGCAAAATATTCAGTATATATACATATATATTTTTCAAAATCTTGGAAGTCCTCTTCCATGTATAATATACACAGAGTTCCAGTGTATAACTGTATAAAAATATCGTTGCAAGGTGATCTCATATATCTAACCTTGTCTCAACATTTTTCTGAAAATCTTTGTCATGCATAAGATAATCATTTACTAGATATAAGTTTAAAAGATGAAGTTACAAGATACTCCAATATACTTATATCTTTTCCAAATACTATTTGAACTACCACCGTTCAAGTTATAATTAGTTTCAAAAGTTCATCACGTAGATGAGACTACAAGACCAGATTTGAATAGATTAAATCTTTAAAATATCATCAAAATAAAATGAAGTTACGAGATACTTCATTTGATGCAAACATCATTTTGAAAACTTGACCCTGCCAACACTCAACAATCGCCCAACCGTAGCCTTTCTATCGAAGTGCTCTGGGTAGTGTTGCAGAAATATCCAATTGGATGATGAACTCATTACGGGAGTTTGCCGCGCCAGGAAGACCACTTACGATGATCAGTCGTAGTAGTGCAACCCCACCATTTTCTACATGTAGAGGAGAACCTATCGGATTTACTTGTCAACCGAACACTGAACTCCTAAGGAATGGACCGCCTTAGCAGAACTTCCAGGCCATTTGGGCCAATATAATAAGGCTGGGCCGGCGCCACTCGACCACTTACGCCACTCCTAGTTCAGATGAAATCCATGAGTCTGAAATGTAAAGCTCGTTCCCCCTTTCCCCAAGTAGAAACTTGTTGATACGGCTCCACCAAGAAGTCGTATCTAGTTGGAAAGGAGAACTCACCGATATTTCCCAGGCGATGCCTGTTAATGGATTAACTTGTTCCAAGAATTTTACTTCCCAAGTGTTGGGTAAGTAATCGATTTATTTAACAAAACAGCAACCTTGTTGCGAATATAAAACACACCACAGAGCCGGATCCCTCAGGTTTTGAGCGAGTATTTAAATCCCCTTCGAAAGGAGGATCTTAAATATAAAAATGAGTTTTGGGATCCGCTCTAACTTTTAAAAATCATTTTGAAGACTCGCAAAACATTTTTAAGAATGTTTGGAGTGATGCTGATTTAACAAAATAAATCAGTCACAATATATTAGAAAATATCTGAATATTATTATTTAAATAATATTTCCATAAAGAATAATCTTTATAAAAATAATTGAAGTAGAAGTTTTGAAACTTATACTTGAAATGAATATTAAATATCCAAAGATATACCTATACGAAAGTACTATCTTTATTTGAATAATCAAAAGTGAGTTTGATTATCGACACCTTATTCTTTAATAAAATAAAGAATATATCTCAGCAAATAATCGGAGTCATAGATCCTCAAATGAATATTCAAATAATATTCAGTAAATAAAATAAGCTGAGTCATAAGCCCTCAAATGAATATTCGAAATAATATTCAATAAATAAATAAGCTGAGTCATAAGCCCTCGAATGAATATTCGAAATAATATTCATTAAATAATAAGCTGAGTCATAATACCTCGAATGAATATTATAAATAATATTCATTAAATAAAATAAAGTTATCGAATAAACCTTATTCGATTAATAGTTTTGAAAACTATAACCATATATATATATATATATAATCTACTCGGGATCCTCGACTCCCGGGTTTAGAAAATGTTTTCACCTTTGGGTCCCTATACTAAGGGTATATGCAAATTACCGCTATTCTCTAGCATAGGTATTATCAACTGAACCAACAGATATATATGGCAAGAATACGAAACAGGCATGCATATATATACCATATCAGCATGCTTCAATATATCGCAAAATTTGCTAATTAACCAACATGCATTTATCACAAGATAATGCATATACATATATACATCACAACAATAGTATAACGGGTAGAAAACTTGCCTGAGCGACTGGGGGTGATAAAAGGCTCGGGACGAGTCTGGTAACCTATAAATAACAAGTAAGTTGGAATTAAACCAAAGTCACTTGTAAATCTATACTCTAACTACCTTAGACTCTAACGCTCGCTTTGCGCTTACTAATTCTCTTAAGTCACTCGAGTACCCTCGGCTCCACCATTTTTTATAATTTAACCATTACAAGTTTTAAGGCGATTCCTTCGCGAGTGTCTTACCAACTGCCTAAAACTCTTACCATAATTGTTTCATATACTAATTAACCCTTTTTGGTCTTTAACCTATGTTTCAAAGTAAGGCGAGGGGAAAAGTTTTGTTCGCGAAATGCCGTTACTTAAAACGGTCGTTTCTCCTAAACCGTACATCGGAATCAAACGAACTACATATCAAAACGAAGCTCGTAACATGAACTATCTAAAAATGGCAATGGTAATAATCTAGCAGGGAGTTCTCGGGTCCAAATATTATGAACAAAAGCAGTCTAAAGTAAACCGGACATTACGACGACTATGTTTACGCGATTACCAATGTTTAAACTACTCCAATTAACCACCAACCAACTCATAACCATCAATACAACAAAACTTCACCTAAATCATACCACATGAGTCCATAATCTCCAAGGTTTTCAACTCAAACAACCACAATCAAGACCTATGAACTATAATCAAGTTTCAATTACCAAAACACTTCCAAATCAAACCAAACTACTAATAATCACAATCCATGCTTCTCATTTCACAAAACCAACCATTAAACTTACTAACAAATAAAGTAAAGGCTAGGATTTGAAGTTTATACCTTCCTTGGGAGGTGTTAAGTTGCTAGGAAGCCTTAGGGAGCCTCCTACAAGCTTGATCTTTCCAAAGAAATCAAGAACACAAAGTTAGGCTTTAAAGTTTCTAAAAGTCCGATTTAAAGAACTATAAAAATGAGGGTCTTACCATGATTATTTGGACGAGACTTGTGAACAAGAGTTGTAAGCCATCTCAATACCTTTCCAACTAGCTATAGAACACAATAGTTGAGTGAGAAATGAAGGAGATACAGCAGTTTTAGTGTGCTGGTTCTGTTTTGGCCGAGAGCAATGGAAATGGGGGAGGAAATGTTTTTGCTTTCTTGTGTTGGTGGAATAATGTGGTGGATAATGATGGGTTGTCTTGATATTTTGCTAGGTTAATAATAAACAAAGGAGTTAGTGGAAGATGATCTCACCATTTGCCATGTGTTGGTGATTTGTGGTGAGATAAGATCATCCCTAGTTAACTATATAATTAACTAGCCATTCATTCCTAACTATTACTTGGTTTCTTGTTTGATCAACCATCCACTTGCCTTGCCACTTGCAAAGATATTTACAAGAGTCGTTATTCATTTCTTTGTCCGGTTATCACTCAATCTCGTTGATCGTTTGGTTAAATACCTTAATGGTTTTATTGATAAAATCTTCTTGGTATTTTTAATACCTAAATTAATTCTCCTTTATAATCCTTGAATTTAAAATCCTTCATCTTAATATTAATTCCTTAAATCCCTTAATATCTGGTGGAAATCTCGGGGAAAAATAAAAGTGCTCGTTTTCAAAATCCGACAGCTTTTACATACACTTATTTTCTTTATGGAATACTAATACGATCTTAGAATTTCCATAACAGTACTCCTATATATCGTGGTCTGATAATTTTTCTTAATCAGCATTGTCAGCAAAAGTTACTATTCATCCGGGTTTCAAAAATCTCCAAAAATTGGGATTATTACAAACCTGTTCCTCACTGTCTGACTCATCTCTTAGAACAATCCTCCTTCTCTTTTGTTGTGTCTGAGGTACAGTCTTTGTCCTCTTGGGCTTTGAAGATGAAGGCCTCACAGTATGTGCTGATGATGAAGGTTGAGATATCTGTGAAGGTTTGAGATATGTTCTGATAGAGGGTTGAGTAGGTTGAGGTGTATATGTGTTATGTTCTGATGGTTGTTGTTGTGTCTGGGATGTGCTGGTGGGTTGAACATCAGGGTAAACAGATCTGTAGGTTTGAGGATCAATATTTACCAGGATCTGTTTTACAGACTGAGGTATCTATAAGGGTCTAACCACCTTTTTCTTAAGGTCAGCATTTGCCAAGTCATTAAAAGCCCGTTTTGCAAGCTTAAAGGGTGGAATTAAGTCAGTGGTAGGTTGGGGTTCATCAGCACAACAGAAGTCATATATAAGCTGACAGAATCTAGCAAAGTACACTACATTCCTATCTTCTGTCATCCTATCCCCTATAAAACCTAGCACAACACTTGCAAAATCAAAATGAGTTTGGTGAATAATAACATACCCGATGTGCTGACTCATAATTGGAATGGCATCAAAGTTGGAACACTTATTGGCGAATGCCTTAGTGATGCAGTCAAAGAAAAAGCTCCATTCCTTCCTGATATGTGCCCTTTTCAACTGTCCAAGCTTGGCCAAACTCTTTTCATAACCCAAATTGGCCATTAGCTGCTGTAGAACAGGTTCCTCCGCTGTTGAAAAAATGCAGCCTTCTGGTAAGTGGAGAGCTTTACGAACTGCTCCAGGAGTTACCACATGCTCAACATCATTCACTTCAAAAATAATGCTTGGAGTACCAGTAGCACCACCATTATTAAAATGCCCAGTCCGCCAGAACGTCAGAACTTGTTGGCTTGAAATGACTTGAGGTTGGGTCAACGCATACCCAATCTCACTGTGTGCTAGAAGATCTTGCACAAAGTGTAAATCAGATGGAGCTTCAGCATTGTTCAAGATTGCAGCATAGTTGTTGGGTACAAACTTGGCTCCATCTATAATCAAATCCTTAGGTGCCATAAGAAAAATTGAGAAATTAGGTTGCCTGTAAGGTGTTTGATAAAATGTCTGTATGAAAAAGCGTCAGGAGATGAGAGAGAATAAAAGTAAAGAGAGAGATAAGATGTGAAAGTAAATAAAAGATTTTACAATCTTTTCTCTCTTTTACTTAAACACGGTAGAAAAAGTAACCGTTGGACACCTGTCAGACATGCAACAATAAAGGATAATTAATGGGCACGGGAATACGGTAATCATTACTTATCACATGCAGTTTTTCAAGAAAAAACCGTTTCACTTACCAAGTAATCCCATTAATTAAGGTAGTTCAGTTTTATTTTAAAATTTAAAACTGTTCCAGCTTAGTAAATTATTTTCACTGCGAGACCAATGTTCTGAAAAAATATGACCAATGAGAGAATGACCATAAAGAAACCAAGTAAACAAATATTGCCACGTCAGAATCAGAACTTGATTTGTATCAGAGCTAAAACGGTCATCAGAATATGGGTAAATCAGGATTTAAAAATGCATCAGAATATCAAACGACTCAGAGACAAAATCTTGCATAAATATAAAATTTCATTAATATATTGAGCAAATACATTTCATGAAATTTAAATTACATCACAAAATTACAATATTGTCCTAAGCTATAAATCCTAACATCAACAGCTTTTGTCCTAAGCTAAGAAGCCTGACAAAGCTGACGGTGAAGAGAAACAGGTAGAAGAAATTATGTCTTCTTCCTACTCTCAATAAAAAGAACAGCAAGATGAATAATACGCTCCTGCTATCGGAGATGACAGAGATGTAGATCTCTTTGGACTGTCAACAGGTCACGTTTAATGATCTCTGGAAATTGAATCCAGCGATTATGAAGAATGTTGTTGATATGGTATGGAGTTGGACCATTTTGAAAAACATGTACAATCTCATCGCCATAATTGTAAAACCATCCAAACTCAGCCATTTTAGTTGGTATGAAAGAAAAGAGAGTGAGTTTGCGAGAAAGTGAAGGATGTGTTGGCTGGAATGAAGTGTTGGTTTATATAGCCAATGGAATGTCAGGAGACGCAAGGAAAATTTAATGATTATATGTAGAAATAATTCTACCTCGTCTCCCTAGACTGAGGAGAATAATAACAACCATTGGAGGTGTAAAACAGGATTTAATGCGCACATGAAACAAGGAAAAATTACTGTGCATAGACGTGTACCACTAACCCAAATAATATTGACTGTTAATATCTCACTCAAACATATTCTGATTTTAAATAAGACTTTTTCAGATTGTAACCACAAATAAGTCAAGTAAAGAATCGGAGTGTAATATCAGAACTTAGACTTATATCATAACTTAACAGTCATCAAAACATGATTTCTTAACTCGAAAAATGAATGCTTATTTCTGTAATTCTTCACACAAATTATGATTTCGTTTCTTCAGAACTTAATCATCAGAACTTCCATCATAACCTGTCCTCAGAACTTATGTAACTGACACTTAAACGTTCATCTAAAACAACATTTATCACCACAGTAATTTTCATCATTCATATGGAGTGTATGTATGTGCTGTAAGCTAAATATGAGATAAAGATTAAAGTCTGATTCACTTTAGCACATCTTAAAAATAAGGCGTAACTAAGAACTTTGCTCAAAATCTGCCATGATTCTAAAGTCTACTTTAGAATGAGTTCATGCATGAGTCCATCTCAACTGTTTTGTGCCCATTTTATGCATATTTTGAAATTCCATTTTACAGTGGCTTCTCAGTGTAAGTGAGTCACGACTGCTTATCAGAATTTATGCTATTATCAGAGTATTTCTCCAGTAATCATAGAGTGTGAAAAGTCACCAAGAAAAATATTTATTTTTGCTTTTCTGATGCATATTACTTAATACCAGCAATGCACTTGGGTCTTCCCTTTCACAGTTTTACTCTAGATCTCAAAGAAGTACCTGATTTTTATTCCCTTTTATTTGATAAGTGAGGTTTATCAGCACTTAGTACATCCATCAGATTTACTAACATCAGAACTTAACAGATAAGAAGCATTATTCTAGTTTTTGACTTAGTAATAAGATAGACAAAGTAAACTTAACTAAGCTCAATATCAGAATTTGCTTGTGTCAATAGATTTCCACATAAACAATTACTTCAAACATGGGATTTGTTAGTATATTAAAGACTACTAGTTCAACATCTATAATAGTTATCCTCATTGGATTGAATAATCACAGAAACATTCATATCACTATCAAAATTCAGAAATTCACATTAGACAACAATCAGTACTTAAGCAAATTTTCAATTAGGCACAGAATACACAAAGATAGTGATATCTGTAAATAATGATCATAAAGTCTGATGCATCAGAACAAAAGCTAAGCAGATTTAGAGAAAGAACCTGAAACTATTCCAAGTTCATTTACCAATCTTGTAAAAGTAGCTTCACACAGTGGTTTTGTGAAGATATCTGCTAGTTGTTGATCTGTTGGAATAAAGTGCAATTCCACTGTACCTTCATCCACATGTTCCCTGATGAAGTGGTACCTAATACTGATGTGCTTTGTCATTGAGTGTTGAACCGGATTACCTGTCATAGCAATAGCACTTTGATTATTACAGTAAATAGGGATTTTAAAATATGTTAACCCATAATCCAGTAACTGATTCTTCATCCAAAGAATCTATGCACAACAGCTTCCTGCAGCAATGTACTCTGCTTCTGCAGTTGATGTGGAAATTGACTTTTATTTCTTGCTAAACCAAGAAACCAATCTGCCTCCAAGAAATTGGCAGCTTCCACTTGTGCTTTTCCTGTCAATTTTGCAACCTGCAAAATCTGCATCTGAGTAACCTATTAGTTTAAAGTCTGAATCTCTAGGATACCATAATCCTAGATCAGCTGTTCCCTTAAGATACTTGAAAATTCTTTTCACAGCTGTTAAGTGAGGTTCTCTTGGATCTGCTTGAAATCTTGCACAAAGACAGGTAGCATACATGATATCAGGTCTACTAGCAGTTAGATAGAGTAGAGAGCCAATCATACCTCTATAATCAGTAACATCTACTGATTTACCAGTATCCTTATCCAATTTTGTTGCAGTGGCCATGGGAGTGGATGCACTTGAACAATCTTGCATTCCAAATTTCTTCAGCAAATTTCTGGTGTACTTGGTTTGACAAATAAAAGTGCCTTCTTCATTCTGCTTGACTTGAAGACCCAGAAAATAGCTAAGTTCCCCCATCATACTCATATGATATCTTGACTGCATCAGTTTGGCAAACTTCTTGCAAAGTCTATCATTTGTAGAACCAAAGATGATATCATCAACATATATCTGGACCAAAAGTAAGTCCTTTCCATGGTTGAGGTAGAACAGTGTTTTATCAATAGTTCCTCTGTTAAATCCACTTTCTAGAAGAAACTGAGCTAAAGTCTCATACCATGCTCTTGGAGCTTGCTTAAGGCCATAAAGTGTTTTATCGAGCCTGTAGACATGATTTGGAAGTTTAGAATCTACAAAGCCTGAAGGTTGTTCAACATATACTTCCTCTTCCAATTCTCCATTGAGAAAAGCACTTTTCATATCCATTTGAAAGACAGTAAACTTTTTGTGAGCATCATAAGCCAAAAATATCCTTATGGCTTCCAATCTAGCAACTGGTGCAAATGTTTCATCATCATCAATTCCCTCCTGTTGAGAATATCCTTTTGCAACCAGCCTTGCTTTATTCCTTGTAATTATGCCATCACTATCAGTTTTGTTTCTGAACACCCACTTTGTACCAACAACAGATCTGTTCTTTGGTCTTGGCACTAGGGTCCAGACTTTGTTTCTTTCAAATTCATTTAACTCTTCCTGCATTTCTTGCACCCAATCAGTATCTTGAAGAGCTTCTTCCACTTTCTTTGGTTCAGTCTGAGAAAGAAAAGAATTATATAGACATTCACTTGAAGTAGTTGTTCTAGTGTATGTGATTAAGTCAGGTGTATGTGATTTAGTCCACTTCCTTGCAGATGGAAGGTGATAGGGATAAATAAATCCTGATTGTATAAATAAATATTGCAATGTGTGGGCTGCTAGGCCCAATAAGAAGATGTATGACATTCAGACCAAGAAGGTCAACACATTGATCAGGCCTGATGGACCAGATCAGGCCTGATGGAACAAAGAAGGCCCAAAAACCCTGATTATTTATTAATTTCGTAATTAATAAATAAAGGAGCAAAACAGCTATTAAGATAAGTCCTAGTGGGGATATAAATCCTTGTAGATTGGCCTCAAGGGGATGGATATTCTAGGGCCTTTTCCTATGGCCACGGCACAAAGGAAGTTTCTGATTGTAGCCATTGATTATTTCACCAAGTGGATCGAAGCCAAACCCTTGGCAAAAATCACAACTAAGCAGGTTGCACAATTCCTGTGGGAAAACATTATGTGCCGATATGGAATTCCCCGTATCCTCGTCACTGACAATGGAACACAATTCAACAATGAGGAATTTAAGAAGTATTGTGAAGAAAATGAAATTGAGTTACGATTCACCTCTGTGGCTCACCCGCAAGCCAATGGGCAAGCAGAGGTAGCAAATCGGATAATCCTGGATGGACTAAAGAAGAGGATCGAGAAGTCAAGAAATAATTGGGTGGATGAAATACTTCCAATATTATGGGCCTACAGGACTACTTGTAGAGTCACGACGGGAGCAACTCCCTTCATGTTGGCATATGGGGCAGAAGCAGTAGTTCCAGTAGAGATATCACATTCCTCTCCAAGGATTCAAGCTTTCAATGCAGAAGAAAATGAGGAAGGGCAGAGGTTAGCCCTGGATTTAATCGATGAAGTACGAGATAAAGCACATGCAAAGATAGTAGAATATCAGAAAAAAGCATCATTCTACTACAACTTAAGGGTTAAAGAAAGGTTCTTTAAACAAGGTGACCTAGTCTTGAGGAAGATAGAAGCTTCTGGGGTAGGACAGAAAGGGAAACTTGCCCCAAATTGGGAAGGGCCGTACAAAGTCAAGAGCGTTCAGGGTAGAGGAACCTACAAGCTGGAGACTACGGATGGTTTTGAAGTCCCGAAAACCTGGCACGCATAAAACCTGAAGGTTTACTACGTGTAAGATGGTCGAAGTACGATTCTCACTTGTCATTGTGACAAGTAGGTTTAAAAGCACCTTGAAGCTTTGTTTGCATAGGATTTTTATTTTTAGCTATTATAGATCAGGGTCGAACCCATATTATGTAAGGTTTTGGAAAACCAGACTTGAAATTGAAGAGTTCGAAATTATTTCAACCTATGGATGTTTGAGTTGTGATAATACTTGTGTGGCCCATTAAGCCAAGTTTGAATATTAAAGTATCGGAAAAATAAAGGAGAGAATGCAAATAAGGAAAGTAGCATATAAAATAGCCCCGGAGGGTAATAAGTTTTAATATAAAAAAAAGTCCAGACATAAGTTAAGGATAAAATTACAGAATAGAAAAACTACTCCTCCATGCGGGAGCCTTCATTCTCTTGCTCCTTATCAGTGCCTTCAGCATCCTTCGCAGGAGAAGCGGGAGGAGAAGCAGTGTTAGGATCCAAGATGCGATCATCTGGTTGAGGGGAGTTGAAGAGGGCGTCTATGCTGTCCTCCGACTCAGCCTGCTCGGGACTTATAAAGTCCTTAGGATCGACTAAGCCCGGGTGCTTCTCAGAAACCGCCTTTACGGCCGCATCCCATCCCTGAGTAAACTGTAGGGAATAAAGACCCTCATCATGAATCTCCATGAGATTCTTAAACTTGTCAGAATCCATGTAGTCATCAATGAGCTTATCCTTATCGCTCCTAAGTTTCACCAGCTCGGAATGAGCCTTAGCCAGCTCCTCTTTCTTCGTGTCCAGCTTCTTCTCCAGGACCTTGGCTCTCTCTTCCCATTTCTTCATCTCCTTCTCAAACCCATCTGAGTTACCCTTCCAGGACCTAGCCTGGTGGAGGGCCGCCTGGAAGTAGGTATTACTCTGCAAAGAAATATGTATGAGTTAGCACAAGTTCGTTGAAATACGAGAAGGTTGGGATTCAAAGAAAAAGAGAAAAAAGAAAGTTACCGCAGCTTGGGCTTGAGAACCCAGAAGCTCAATAGTCTCGATGTCACTCCCCGTAACAATGTCAGTAAAGTCATGGGGAGTGATGGAATGGTACGACCAATCCTTAGCATGTTTGGTGGATCCAACCACCGTATCGCTCCTCCTGAAGCCCCAGTTAGGCCTGAAGGAATGTGCCTTAAGTGGAGGATCCACATCGTCCCCCAACTCGACCACCGGGACGTGGGGCTTAAGAAAAGAAGGACCGTCAGGTTTGCTCCTGGGGTCCTTATTTAGCTTGGCCCTCTTCTGGCGGCCTGACTCCCCTTCCTTGGGCCTGTTGACATTATTGATGGCCTCGCAAGCTGAAAAAAAAGATAGAAAGAATATTAAATTGCAGGAGAGATAAAATGTTACAACTAAAGGGAAGGAAAAATGGTTATCCAGTTATAAATTTACCTTTATCACTGGCCTGAGAGACACCAACTTTCTTCAAGGAAAACTCCTCTAAAAGGGTCCAGGTGTCTGTTTTCCCATCATCCGAAATTAAGGCTTGGTAGGCCACCTCCTCCTCATCAGATAATCTGATGCTACCTGGACTCCCATCTGACACTTTGCAAAAGGGCCTACGGAAGAGTGTGGCCCAATCACCCCCAGCCCAGGATAGCCTCACAAACTCGTCCCTCCATTTAGGGTTATTCTCAACTATAGAATTACTATCGAAGATATGAGGGATTTTGGGCCGTTGACGAATTAAAACCCAACCTGGTTGACTCATGGCGCTATTATAGAATTGGAAAACTTTCCTAAAGACAGTTACGGAAAGAGGAAAATTGTTTCTAAGACAAAGGACCATAAAATAGATAATGTTCCTTTAAGCGTTAGGAGGGAGTTGACAAGGGTTAATTTGTACATCTGCAAGTAAGCGAGGAATAAATTCATTGAATGGGAACCTGAGACCCGCAGTCAGGGCTCCTCGATAGATAAACAAAGTATCCCCCTCCCAATTACAAGTCCTATCCCCAGGGGCGGCTGGAGTAATCCTAAGGTGGGGTGGAAGTCTGTACAGGGTGTTCATAGACTCTATCCTACCATCTAACTCATGAAAGGTGTTACCATGATTATACGAATCTAACTCAGATAGAGAGGGATATTCATCACCCCTCGAGTTAATCATATCAAGTAGGGAAGTATATGGAGATTGAATTTGAATGTTTGTACCTCTCTTAGAGACATTCATCTTCTGCAAGTGAGCCAAGTCACGATCCGCCATTGATATGCTTCGGTTGAAGGCTTGAAACCCAGAAAAACCTGAGAAAGGTGGAGCTGCGGTGGCTGAGGTTACCGGAAATCGCCTTCTCAAAGGGAGAGAACTCTAGAGAGGTTTATGAGAGAAAATGAGAGATGTGAGGTGAAATGAGGATTCTCACTTCACACTACACTTATATAGGCGAAAAGCTCGGGATACGAGGCGTTTCTAGGCCCATTTAGCCAGGCCCAACCTAAAAGCCCATCAACCAGAAATATCAGGAATAATCTAGAAACTCCTGTGGAATTTGAAAGGTCAAAAATCGACCAGAATTTTAAATTGGTTCGATCAGAGTCCTGATCGACACAGAAGATAGTTCTGATCGATATCTTATTCGAACAGGAGGGAAGAAATCCCCTAAGTTCGATCAGAGTCCTGATCGACGCAAAAAAGGATCCTGATCGATATCTCATTCGAACAGGAGGGAAGAAATCCCCTAAGATCGATCAGAGTCCTGATCGATATTCTATTCGATCAGAATGGTAGAAAGCCACTTAATTCGATCAGAATCCTGATCGAAATTGATCAGGAATCCTGGTCGATTAAGCCCATGTATCAGTCGACTAGGGTGTCACTTTAAAGGCCAATTCGATCAGAGTCCTGATCGAAATCGATCAGGAATCCTGTCGACCAGAATGTAAGTTCCTGAGCTAATTCGATCAGGATCCTGATCGAAATCGGTCAGGAATCCTGATCGATTTTGTATACATCCTGATCGATTTTTTATACATCCTGATCGATTTTAAGGCAGGAAAAGTAGGGAAAATCCAGAAATTAAGGATAAATCCCAGAAAATCAGGGAAAAATCCAGAAAATTAAGGATAAATCCCAGAAAATTAGGGAAAATCCAGAAAAATTAGGATAAAGCCCAGAAAATTAGGGAAAATCCAGAAAAATTAGGATAAATCCCAGAAAATCAGGGAAAAATCCAGAAATTAGGGATAAATCCCAGAAAATTAGGGAAAAATCCAGAAATTAAGGATAAATCCCAGAAAATTAGGGAAAAACCCAGAAAATTAGGGAAAATCCAGAAATTAAGGATAAATCCCAGAAAATTAGGATAAATCCCAGAAAATAAGGGAAAATCCAGAAAATTAGGGACAAATCCCAGATAATTAGGGGAAAATCCAGAAATAAAGGAAAAATCATTGTAAATGTGTAGGTCGCTCCACGCTTTACACAAAAACGAAACTCTGTAAGAGAATGAATAGACTTAACTTTTGCGAAACCTAATCAATGTTTCCCAAAAGTTGGGGGGGCAAATGATAGGGATAAATAAATCCTGATTGTATAAATAAATATTGCAAGGTGTGGGCTGCTAGGCCCAATAAGAAGATGTATGACATTCAGACCAAGAAGGTCAACACATTGATCAGGCCTGATGGACCAGATCAGGCCTGATGGAACAAAGAAGGCCCAAAAACCCTGATTATTTATTAATTTCGTAATTAATAAATAAAGGAGGAAAACAACTATTAAGATAAGTCCTAGTGGGGATATAAATCCTTGTAGATTGGCCTCAAGGGGACCTAAAAGGATAAGGAATCAGTTTCCTACTATCTAGGACTCCAAAGTCCATTCTAATTATGAGACTTGCCCACCAAGTCTCCTATACCAAGTCCAATTCAAGGACTCTCAACATCTATATAAGGGGTCTCGCCCCACAAATCAGAACTATGTTTTTTGGCTTGATTCTCTAATTCACAGAGATACGTAGGCATCTCGTAAAGGCAGAATTAAGCTACGAAACACGAGAGCAGCCATTAAAGGCCTTGAGCTCCCGAATCTTGGTAATAAATACAGCAAATAATAACCTTAGTTTTTTATCCATAACAGAAGGTTTTCTCTAGAACTGGATGCTCCCCCATGATCCATGCTATCTTCATCAACATTTTCTGATGCTCCCCCTGAAACTATGCTCTCTGAGTTGGATCCTTCAGAATTTAAGTTTTCAGAACTTTCAGAACTTGGCTTATCAGAACTTGATGAATCAGAACTTGAAGAGCCAGTTGTATGTTCTGATGCTTCTTGAGATGTGGTAATATTTTCAGTATGCTCCCCCTGCACAGGTGCATCTTCTTTTGGCGTAGTCACCATAGTTTCATCCATCAGAGTTTGCAGTATCAGGATTTAGACTGTCAGGATTTTCAGTATCAAAATTTAAGTCTTCATTTTCGAATCTCAGCTGATCATGATCATTGAAATCTTCAAGTCCAGTAATCTTCTTATCATCAAAGGAGACATTATAGATTCCATGACAACCCTTGTTCTTAAATTGTAGACTCTGAAGGCTTTTGTGGAAAGTGGATACCCAATAAAAATTCCTTCATCAGCTTTTAAATCAAATTTGGATAGCTGTTTAGGGTGAGTCTTAAGAACAAAACACTTGCATCCAAATACATGAAAATACTTCAGATTTAGCTTCTTTTTCTTCACCATCTCATATGGTGTCTTTCCATGCTTGTTAATGAGTGTTGCATTCTGAGTAAAACAAGCAGTCTGCACAGCTTCAGCCCAAAAATAGGTTGGTAGCTTTGCTTCATCAAGCATTGTTCGTGCAGCTTCAATAAGAGTTCTATTCTTTCTTTCAACAACTCCATTTTGCTGTGGAGTTCCAGGAGCAGAAAATTCCTGCTTGATTTCATGGTCTTTGCAGAACTCTTCTATAATCAAATTCTTGAACTCAGTGCCATTATCACTTCTTATTATCTTCACAGAATCTTTGACCAATTTATCCAGTTGCTTGACATGATCAATCAAGATAGATGCATTTTCACTTTTTGTGTGCAAGAAGTACACCCATGTGTATCTGGTGAACTCATCCACTATGACCATAGCATATTTCTTCTTTACAATAGACATGACATTCACTGGACCAAATAGATCAACATGCAGTAGGTGATAAGGCTCAAGAATTGATGATTCAGTCTTGCTCTTGAATGAAGATTTTCTTTGTTTAGCCTTCTAACATGAATCACAAAGGCCATCAGGAGCAAATACTGAATTTGGCAGTCCTCTCACAAGATCTTTCTTGACTAGTTCATTTATATTGTTGAAATTTAAATGAGAGAGTTTCTTGTGCCAATTCCAGCTTTCTTCAATTGATGCTCTACTCAACAGATAGATTGCAGAACCATCAGTACTTGTTGAAAGCTTGGCTTCATAAATGTTACCATACCTGTATCCTTAAGTTTGTTAGCATTTGCAGCAGATTTAGCATCAGAGTTTATGTTAACATTTTTCTTATCAGCATTTACACTATCAGACTTTATATCAGAACTTACACTAGAAGGAACAATGCTAACTTTCTTTAAAGAAGGTTTTATTTGATAATAATCATAGTACAAACTATGATATTCCTTATAAGTATAAATGGAATGCCATAAACTACCACAATGAAAACAAGGATTTTGTGGCCTATATCTAACAGGCTGACTCTTAACTCCTATCTTTGAAGGTAAGGAGTTTATGTTCTTATTCTTCCTGTAAAAAGAAGCCAGATGGTTAGAACTTCCACAGTTATGACATGTTTTTCTAGGAGCATTAGGAACAGGCTTATAATCATTGCTTTTATTCACACTTTCCTTTCCATTCCTATTTTTCCTAGGTGACTTTACCTTGTTTACATTCTTAACATCTTTCAGCTTATGCTTAAGCTGCTTCTTTGTCATTAAGCCTACGTTAACTTCAGTTGTCTTTTCCTTCTTTAGTTTGTCAGAAGTTAATTCCTCTTTAACTTCTGTTTTCCCAGTATCAGACTTTACAGCTACAAACTTAACATGTTTTAACTTTGGCTTTTGTTTAACAACTATAGGCTTAATTTCTACAGTTCCTTTATCATTCTTATCATCTCCATAACCTAAGCCCTCTTTCCAGTTTCCACTACTTAACAAATTTTGAGTTGTTCTTCCAGAGTTAGTCCAAGTCCTGATAATCTCTCTTTTCTTTTCTAACTCAGTTTTTAGAGATTCATTCATTTTAAGTACTTCATCCCTAACATAGGAAGCATCATCTCTATCTTTCTGAGTTTGATGGAACATGACTAACTCTTTTTCTAAATAATCATTCCTCTTTTTACAAGCAAGATTTTCAGAAGTTAATCTTTCACATGTTAAAGTTTGATCTCTATAACTAATGAAAATGGTTTTAAGATATCTTCTCAACTCATTAATATCATCAGTATGAAAGGCATAAGTAGTTTGAGGTACCTTTAACTCAGCAGCTTCAGAACTGCTATCAGCATTTTCCATCAAGGCATAGTTCTCCTCACTTTCAGAATCTCAAGTGTCTGTCCAACTTTTCTTCTTTGTGACAAGAGCCTTGCCTTTGTAACTCTTCACTTTCTTGCAATCAGGAGATATGTGACCTTTCTCACCACAGTTGTAGCATTTGACATTTGTGTAATCTCCTCTGTCAGACTTCCCTCCTTTACCTTCAGATTTTCTGAAATTCTTCTTATCAGAACTTGCACCTTTCCTGGAAAACTTCTTTCCCTTCCTGAACTTTCTGTATGCAATCCTTGTGATTCCTTTCACCATAAGAGCACACAGCTTCATCATCTCTTCATCAGCATCCATCTCAGGCAAGCTTTCAGTTTCTGAGTCATCATTACTATCAGAATTCGATGACTCAGTATCAGACTTTGTGATGAGCGCTTTTCCCTTGCCTTTCCTTGAGGTAGCTGCCTTAGGGAATTCTTCTTCATCCTTAAGAGCAACTGTCCTTGACTTTCCTCCTTTCCTCTTGCTTCTTTGTTCCATCTCAAGTTCATGAGTCTTGAGCATCCCATAAATTTCATCAAGAGTTGTTTCTTCAAGATTATAGTTGTCTCTTATAATTGTTGCCTTCAAATCCCAATTTTCAGGAAGAGCTAACAGGAATTTAAGGTTTGAATCTTCAAGATCATACTCCTTATCAACCAGTGACAAATCATTCAAGAGTTTGACAAATCTGTCATATAGATCAGTCAATGACTCATTGGGCTTTGAGTCAAAGTGTTTATACTCTTGAGTGAGTATTGTCTTCCTATTCTTCTTAATCGAATCAGTTCCCTGGCACCTTGTCTCCAAGGCATCCCATATCTCTTTTGCAGTCTTACAGTTAATTACCCTGTTTGACATTACATTATCAATGGCACTATGCAGCAAGTATCGTACCTTAGCATCCTTAGCAATTGATGTGATATCTTCAGCAGTGTAATCACTTTTCTCCTTTGGTACAGACTTTGCTGCTTCACCTGAAACTGTAACAGAGAGTTTGGTTGGCTTGTGAGGTCCTTCATGGATTCTGTCAAGATATTCTGGATCTGTAGCTTCCAGGAACATAGTCATCCTCACCTTCCATATGTGATATTCAGATGGTTTCAGTATGGGAACTCTAATGGTCTCATATCGACTATGGATTTGAGTCTTTGGAGGTTCTTCAGTTTTGGTGGGCTTGGTTGGAGTTTCTGCTTCAGACATGATTATTTTTGGATCTTAAACTGTTTATGTGTTAACAAATCTGCTCTGATACCACTTGTTAGGTCACACACACTGTAGAAGGGGGTTGAATACCATGTATAACACAATCAAATCAAATTCAAATAACACGAGTAACAGAAAATAGACTTTATTCAATGCAATAATCTCTGTTACAATATGGAACTGTCCTCTCTCAGTGATGAACAAATATCACGAGAGCTGCTAAGGTTACAATGAATAATATTCTCGATAATGATAACACTTATAGTGTAAACCCTATGTCTGTGTTTATATATCATACAGTTACAAGATAATCGCTAATTGATATGGAATATAATTCTGCTTCCTAAAATATATCAATCAGTTATCTTTTCTTCCAAGTATTCCATTCTTCACAGAATTCCTTCTTCATGCATATATCTTCTTACATTTATCTTGATCTTCTTTCCTTTCAATCAGCCACCTTTCTTATCTGAAAGTTTCCTTTAAGTCCTGATATTATCTCCTGATTAATATCTCCTGAACCTTAAGTACTGATAACTTAATTTCTGACTTCAGTATAAGTGCTGATTTCAGTTAAGTACTGATTTGTCCTGTTTAAGTAAGATCTGAAAACTAAACATAAATCATATTAGACATGACATTATCAAATATATCTAACAATATAATTACGAGTCGGGTTTGAATATCGTTGGGTAGAATTGGTGTCGAGGATATGTCAAGCATACCTAGACGTCTAACGTAGGTTATTTCGGCTCTGTAGGTTCTAATCGAAGGACCCAAAAGTTGATATCGAACTAAGATAACCTAGTGATGAGTTGACAAGCGCAGCGAGGTTCCTAAGTGAAAGACCTGAGCGTTGAAGTCGGATCCAGGATAGTCAAATAGTAAAGCGATAAAGCTGAGTATCCCGAATTGGTTCAAGGTCAATCAGAGATAGTTGTAACGCTCTGCAAGGCAAGTACCCCCGACCATCCTTTTATGGTTCAGTACATATGAATAGCTACATGCTTTATTTTCGTAGTAGAACAGAAACGTTTTAAGTTACGTATCCCCTGTAGTTATAAATTACTGTTTTTAAATTGTTTTGGGGAAAAGTAACTTCGAAAGGTACCTATCTCGAATGAAATGATTTGCAAAATGGATTTTATATGTGTGCTGGTTAAATAAATGGTTTTGAAAATGAGATAGGTACAAATGTTTTGAAAACTTGATAAAACGGTCAGATATGGGATATATTGGGGCCAGAGTAGGCCTATTGAGGTGGCGTAAGAGGCTAATTCGGTTGCGCGCACTGTATAATCGATTAGTCCAGCAGGTAAGAGACCTAGCTAGTCTCTGAGTTCTGGAACATGTAAATGGGATGGCGGCTAGAGCGT
The DNA here is from genome assembly GCF_009905375.1 of Apium graveolens. Taxonomy (NCBI): domain Eukaryota; kingdom Viridiplantae; phylum Streptophyta; class Magnoliopsida; order Apiales; family Apiaceae; genus Apium; species Apium graveolens. The sequence continues at coordinate 147,414,207 of NC_133647.1, forward strand.
CTGGTGTTGATATCCTGATCAGCTATCTTCACATATCCGTAAGTATCTGATTTGGCTTTGTGATTCTCGTAACGGAACAAGTAAGTTATATAGTGGATTTGGAAATGAAAATGGCATGCTAGAATTAAACTCCGGTATTTGTACAGAGCACACTACTACGTTTGTTTTGTTGAAAGCATGCTAGTTTTGGAATATCCAGTTTATGAATTGTTTACTTTAAACTGCTTTACTTGTTATTCATATAGTAGTGCTGCTGAGCAAGCAATTGCTCACCCTTGCAGAATATTTTACATATGTATTGCAGATGCCTAGGAGATTCTTGCGCGGTAGTCAGGGCAGAGTTCCAGCTCCTTTCATGTCAGGCTCTTCTGAGGTAGTTGTGATGGACCAAATATGATCTGTTGAGTTGCTGCGTTAGGTTAGTATTGTCAGGATTGTTAGAAGTTAGTTGGGTTGTGATAGTTGTAACCTAAGTCATACTTAAACCTGGAAAAGGTCTTGGTAAAGGGGTCGTAGTTATGTATTATTAATGATTTGGACTGAATTATGATTGTAATTATTGTTGTTGATGACGTCAACTCCTGACCCCGGGGTTAAGGCCGTCACAATTGGTATCAGAGCTACTGGTTTGAGTTCCTAGTTTAGGTTAGGAGTAGAGTCAAAAGAGTGCAGGAAGGTTTATATATAGGTGTGAGTCAGCAACTCAATCAGAGGAGCGAGTCTATGAGTTTAGTCAAGGGTTTCAGAAGTGTAACCCTGACGTTTATTGAGGATTGACTGGAACTGCCCTAACTTAGAGTACGATTCCTTCATATATGTATTATTAGTAATGTTTGATAGAGATTTCTAGAGTCCCTATCGAGAATTCGAGTCTGATTGAGAGAATTCAGCTTCTGAGCAGACCTTTGATGTGTCAGCTGAAGAGACGCCGACGTTATTTCTAAATATCGCATTTTTTATGTCAAGGAATGTTACTAGACCTAGTGTGTGATCTCGTTGAGTTCAGATAGTTTGATAATAGTTGGTGGCTGTTATGACAACCAAGTTTCATGAATTATGTGGATCAGAACTGTGGTTTGTATCTTTGAACCCTTATACTTCTTTCTTGAGACGTATTTTTTTTCCAGAATAATTGTTCCTATTCCATAAGTTGCTTATTTTTCCTGTGAGAAAGTTGAGAACTCGAAGTAAGCAACTTAGGATCAGATTTTCTCCCTCCCTATTGGTGAATTTTCTATTTAAACATTGTCTCTCTTCTCTGTGATTCTATCGGTTGATTGGGGCAACCAATGCATATGAATTGACTATTTGTCTATGTGACAAAAGGGTCTGGTGGGACGCCACCAAGTTATGTCTTGTGAACTGTGCGGTACTAAGACTGGCCATCTTATGTACTTGCATGGTTGCTCTCAGTCATACCTATATCTTCATCACTGTTTCTTCTTATTCGATTGATTCTTTGACTTTGAAATTTCATTTGGAGTCCCGAGGCAGTGGATTGTCAGTAGCTTTTGTGATTAGACGGTCCTGGTCATTGAAAGTAAATGAGAGTTGACTGTCGGGAGAAAATAGAAGTTTTGCATCGGGTTGCTAGTATCTCAGAAACGATAACAGTAGAGAGGATTTATGACTCGATATGGAAGGTTGCGGCTTTAGAAAAGTTAACTTTGGGAAAGATAGTTTAATGGTAGGAGATAAGAAGTCACCCTGAGGAGGAAGAGTAATTCAGTGATCGATGAATCACTTGAGGGTGATAAGAAATCATCCCTGGAGGAATGGTTGGTTGAAATTTGGACCATGGTGCCTAGAGGAGTCCAGCATTCCGTAAGCTTGACTTGAATTACTAGCTGGCTTTGTGTAAGTGGTGGCTGATATAGCCAGGCAGCTTTTATTGTATATCAGATCAGTTTAGCTGTTGTACTTGAGTAGTGATGGGAAGTGGGTCAATTGTTGTTATATTGGGGAGCCGTGCTACAGTGTTTGGTTTCTTTATATTTTAGTTTTCTGAACTGTTGTTGATTCTGCTACTGTCATTGTTGCTATGCTTGCTAGTGCTGTTAAACTAGATTTCTTTTATAAATGGACCCCAGTATGAAAGACGTGGGTACTGTGATTGAGCAGCATTTTCCTGATACAGGTGCACCGTTCCAACGGTGATATCTTTTGTCAAACATTCTGTTATGTCTTGAATAAACTCATAAATATATTCTAAGAAAATGCCACCCAAGAAAGTTACCCAGTATAAAGAAAATAGTAGTAGTTTTGCAGAGGGTCTAACTATAAATGAAATTCTAGATTTGTTGCGCTAGCAGTAGCAACCACAGTTGCAGTTAATCTAATAGGTTCATCAGCGGTAACTACTGTTGCAGCAGCAGCAACAGCAAGGAGTGAACCCAAGTATTTATTTTAAATCTTTTCAGAATATTAACCCTTCTAGGTTTAAAGGTGGACCTAATCCAGTAGCTGCTGGAGCATGGTTAAAAGAGATGGAGAAATATTTCAATCTTGTTCAAGTAAGTGAGATTCTTAAGACTGATTATGCGAGCTATTTCTTGAAAAATGAAGCAAATTACTGGTGGGAGTCAACCAGAGCGTTAGAAGGAGAAGGCCCTGTTTCATGGGCTAGGTTTACTGAGTTATTTTTGGAAAAGTATTTTCCTAACTGTGTGAGGAATCAAATGGAGATTGAGTTTTTAGAACTGAAGCAAGGTGGCAGAAGTGTAGTTGAGTATGAGGCTAAGTTCACAGAGTTGGCTAGGTTTGTACCAGATTATATATGCTCTGAAGCTCAGAAGGCAAGGAGGTTTCAACAAGGATTGAAGCCTGAGATTCATAGTGGAGTGGTGGCATTGAAACTCAAGACGTATCCTTCCATAGTTCAGGCCGCCTTAGTAATTGAATTTGATCAGAAGCTAGCCGCTAGGGAAAGAGAAGATAAGAAGCGAAAGATAGATGATATGGAAGAAGTATCAGGTCAAGAAGGATTTAGCCAGAAGTCTCAAAAAGATGGTGGAAATAGTAAAAGTAAAGCATTAAAAAAGAAAAGTATTTCTTTAGACATGATTAGTAACACCTCACCAGCTCTAATCAAGCCAAATCGGGTAAGTCGCCTATATAGGAGTGTAAGCAATGCGGTAAGAGGCATGATGGAAGGTGTAAGGCAAATACTGAATGTTTTAGGTGTAGTCAGAAGGGACATTATGCGTCAGAATATTAGGTGGAAAATCCAAGAGTTGTCTTTTACAACTGTGGCAAGGTAGGGCATGTTTCCAGGAATTGTAGAAGTACTTCCCGAGATAGCATTGGAGGTAGTGCATCAAAAGATTTGAAGCCCAGTACAGCCAAGGCTAAGACTTGTAATGTGATTAAAAGTTTAGCTGCTCAGGACCCTGATAAGGATTCAAGAAAATAATTGATTAACGGAAGAAGCAAATGATAATATCTACGGAAGCTAATAATAGGATAAGTATTCAAGGACATAAGCAAGAATATAAGGCGTAATTAGTGCATATAAGGGATATTAAGAAGGAAACTTCAGGATTGTGGGATGAAAGAATAATGAGACAAGGTGCATTCTGTGTTGTGCACTGATGTGATCTATAGGAAAGAAGAATGGATGTATGAAGTTATGTGATGATTATCAGTTGGAAAAGTTGACGAATAGGAATAAGTAACCCTGCATAGAATTGATTATTTATGAAAGGAACGTGTTGGTTCTTGGAGGAAGACCTAAGATCAGACTACTGCCAGCTAAAGGTAAGCCTGAGGACATACCAAAGATTGCAATTAGAATGAATTATGAGTGCTGTAAGTTTTGGTGATAATAGGCGGAGTAACGAGTGTATCAGTTGTCTTTAAGAAATTAAGGAATATGGTGTATCAGGAGTACTTGCATAGTATAATCATATTTATTGATAACATCCTCGCCCATCTAAGGGCTAAGGAAGGCCAAGTTGAAAATCTAAAGAAATACCGCGAAGGGTTGAACAGTAGAAATTGTATAATAAACCTTAAAAGTATGAAGTTTTGGTCAGGAGCCCGGTGGTTTGAGTAACTACCAACCAAGCAAGGTCCATTTAGGGACCGATGTCTTGAATAAAAGGGGAAGAAATGAATATGATTAAGATTACTGAGGAATTAATAGAAGAATTGAAAAGAGTAAAAGTTGGAGTTTGAATACCTAGAGGTGATAAGAAGTGAATATATGAGATTACTTTCTAGCCTTGACAGATGAGAATGAGTAAGAGGTGTTCGAATGTTTGGAAACTAAGTTAAAAATAAAACTACCTATCATCCTTAGACGAAGGTTCCAAGTGAGAAGATGATTTGGATGATGTAAGATATGTGGAGAGTATATATGTGAGCTTAAAAGAAACTGAGGTAATCATCTACTAAAGATTGAGTATTCTATGCTAATAGTTATCATGTTGGTAAGAAAATGCTACCTTGTAAAGCCTGGTATGGACATAAGCGTGGATCCTCACTCTATTGAGAGAAAGTGGGAGTAGAGATATTGTTAAGTCCTGATCTAATTCAGTACATCAAGAGTGTAGTGGTGTTGATTCGGAAAAGAGTTGAAATAACTCGGGATAGGCAAAGAAAGAAAACGGACTTGCATCGAAAGAATATGGATATAGAATTAGGATCGTTGGTGCGGGTAAACGATTCATCTTGAAAGAGATTGGTTAAGTTTGAATAGAAGGGTCAAGTAGAGTCCTAAATATATTGAACTGTTAGAAGTATAAATAAAAATAGGCAAAGTTGTCTATGAGTTGATGTTATCACTGCAGTTGCAATGTATATATATATAATGTGTTCCACGTATCAATGTTAAGGCAATATATATCTGATTGAACCAAGTCCTTGATTAGGAGCCAATGGGCTCTTATCCAAATCTGTTCTGCGTGGAATGATCGATCCTAATCCTGGATCGTTGAGAGCGAGTCCATAGGAAGGAGTTTATATCCCTAGTAAGTATGCTTTGAATAAATCCTCGAGTCGAAGAGTCTACCTGAAAGTTAGAGTCAGATATGCTTGACAAATATCCTCATTTGTTTAGTTAGGTCAGATTCTGAGGGCAGAATCTTTTTAAGGGGGAAAGAATATAACGACTCGTATATTTTATTATTTAAATGTGTAATTGTTAAATAATTAATAAATAAAATATGTGTATTGGTAGTGTGAGCAGTGTATTGTGTGTTACCATTTTTATGTGTGACTGTAGGTGTATAGGGATTATTTGTGTAATAAATATTAAGTGGTATTGCTCTGTTCCACTTTAAAAAGTGGATTTAATTGCAGATTTATTTTCATAAATATTTGGATGATCTCTAAAATTGGTTTTATAATTTTATGCTTTTTAATAATTATTTTTAGGACTTTATAAAATTGAGAAATCAATATTTCATTAATTATTTATTTTTAAATGATTTTCTGAGTGTGTTTAATGGTAAAATCCATATTTAATTATGGAAATCTTCAAAAATTATGAAACTTATATTTTATTAAGTTTGTATTATTTTGAGAATTTTAAAATTATTTTGGGAATTTTTAGGATTAATTTCACCCGCGCGTCAATTCGTTTAATTGATAAAAGCGGGTATAAAGTGCGTTACGGAAATCGTTTTAAAATTACGAAGTTTATGTTTTTATAAACTTCGGGGTATTCGTAACATTTTAAGAGTTTATTTAGAATTATCAGGATTATTTTTATTCACAAAAATTATATCGTTAAATGCAAATTTCGGGTCAATCAAGCCTGCAATTGAGAATTCAGGACACGTGTTGAACTTTTAAACTCTTACAGTGCCACGTGTTGGCTGTGGATTGGTTAAGAAACAAAAATAACAAGAAAGAAGAGATAAACTCAGCTGTGTTTATCTCCCTCTCCTCTCCCAACCTCTCGACTCTCATCTCTCTGGAAGTTTCTCTCTCTCAATCTCTTACAGTCCCTCCCTCATGTCTCTCTTCTCTTCTTCTCTCTTACTTCCCTCCTTCTCTCTGTTTTTTTCCTTTTTCCGGCGTTCGCTGTGTTTCCCGTTCCGGTGAGTCGGGTCGCTGTCCATTCTTCTGGTTCGATGTTGTGAGTTTATTCAGCTCACATGTATGTATACATTGTATGTATATATATGTGTGTCATCAGTTCGTTTTTAGCTGCCTCTGTTCACTGCCCCTTTTTGCTTTTCCGGCAAAAAGATGTGGTGGTGTGAAGGGCTGCGGTTGTGTGCGTATGTGCTGTGTGCCTTCGCGTGTGTTCTTCACCGGTTGCCGTGTTGGGTTATGGTTCTGTGCTGTTGTTTAACTATTAGTTTGATTTTGGTGAAAATAATATTCGAATGAATTGTTCGTGATTTTTCGGATTTTTATTTTCGATGGTTTTAAAATAAAATAATCGGTGAAATTCGTATGGAAACTCGAATCAATCGGGCACCGACGAATTTCGCCGCTGACAACGATGAATTTCGATGAGCTGGCGGTGGACGGTGATGATATAATTCTGAGTCCTAATATTTTAAAATAAATAATTTAGTTCGTATATTAATATTCAAATTGAAACATATTTAATTATCTTGAAAATTTTATTGGCGTTCGGGTTATGAATGTGATTCGGATTGTGAGTTGTAATTGTGGATTATGAAACTGTAATGATTGGATTGTTTGTTTATTGATTTTTGAGACGTCGAGTTGTTCGACGGGTAGGCCGATAAACAGAGGAGGTGCTGCCCGAATTTTTGGAAATTAAATTGAGAATTTCGGGACATACCCTGTAATTATCGGAATGTCGAATGAGTATAAATAAGTATATACATATATCTTGTGCGAAACCTGATTGTATGTTGTGGTGAATGTTCTGTCAAAATCCAGTAACCCTAATTTCGTAAAATGACGAGTATACGTATTTTCTGAAAATGAACACCAAAATGATTTCTCGAGAACGTGAACCCTGACTATTGGATGTGTTATTGTATTATAATAATGTATATAATTACGAGTCGGGTTTGAATATCGTTGGGTAGAATTGGTGTCGAGGATATGTCAAGCATACCTAGACGTCTAACGTAGGTCATTTCGGCTCTGTAGGTTCTAATCGAAGGACCCAAGAGTTGATATTGAAATAAGATAACCTAGTGATGAGTCTACAAGCACAGTGAGGTTCCTAAGTGAAAGACCTGAGCGTTGAAGTCGGATCCAGGATAGTCAAATAGTAAAGCGATAAAGCCGAGTGTCCCGAATCGGTTCAAGGTCAATCAGAGATAGTTGTAACGCTCTGCAAGGCAAGTACCCCTGACCATCCTTTTATGGTTCAGTACATATGAATAGCTACATGCTTTATTTTCATAATAGAACATAAATGTTTTAAGTTACGTATCCCCTGTAGTTATAAATTACTATTTTTAAATTATTTTGGGGAAAAGTAACTTCGAAAGGTACCTATCTCGAATGAAATGATTTGCGAAATGGATTTTATATGTGTGCTGGTTAAATAAATGGCTTTGAAAATGAGATAGGTACAAGTGTTTTGAAAACTGGATAAAACGGTCAGATATGGGATACATTGGGGCCAGAGTAGGCCTATTGAGGTAGCGTAAGAGGCTAATTCAGTTGCGCGCACTGTATAACCGATTAGTCCAGCAGGTCAGAGACCTAGCTAGTCTCTGAGTTCCGGAACATGTAAATGGGATGGCAGCTAGAGCCGTCTGGTGTTGATATCCTGATCAGCTATCTTCACATATCCGTAAGTATCTGATTTGGCTTTGTGATTCTCGTAGCGGAACAAGTAAGTTATATAGTGGATTTGGAAATGAAAATGGCATGCTAGAATTAAACTCCGGTATTTGTACATAGCACACTACTATGTTTGTTTTATTGAAAGCATGCTAGTTTTGGAATATCCAGTTTATGAATTGTTTTATATATTTTGCAAGCGAGCTATAATCTCTGCTCCAGTCACTGCTTTACTTTAAACTGTTTTACTTGTTATTCATATAGTGGTGCTGCTGAGCAAGCAATTGCTCACCCTTGCAGAATATTTTACATATGTATTGCAGATGCCTAGGAGATTCTTGCGTGGTAGTCAGGGCAGAGTTCCAGCTCCTTTCATGTCAGGCTCCTGTGAGGTAGTTGTGCTGGACCAAATATGATCTGTTGCGTTGCTGCGTTAGGTTAGTTATGTCAGGATTGTTAGAAGTTAGTTGGGTTGTGATAGTTGTAACCTAAGTCATACTTAAACCTGGAAAAGGTCTTGGTAAAGGGGTCATAGTTATGTATTATTAATAATTTGGACTGAATTATGATTGTTATTATTGTTGTTGATGACGTCAACTCCTGACCCCAGGGTTGAGGCCGTCACAATAGTAACCAAAAATTACTAGAAAAATACCAAAATTATCTACATTTAATTCTTGATAATTAAAAATTAAAATATCTAAATTTTTATCAGAAATAAACATCAAATATTAATATCAGTTATCAAATAATTCACCAAAATTTACATAAAATCACATAATAATTATTTATTGATAAAATAATTACATAATATTTCTCAGACGTTACTCTACCTAATATTTATCTAAACCTTAGGGGGGCAGGGACCCCTTTGGACCCCCTAGATTCTCCTCTGCATTGAATGACTTTATATACATACAACTAGAGACTGACTTAGTAAAATCAGGGCTAACCCTAATTAAATTATAAGAAACCACAACGACACACAAATACATAACCACATCATAGTCATATATATACATACATACAAAGAAATGTATCTTCAAAACGAAAGACCTAATCACTAAAATAACACAAAAAAACAGATCAATTAATCACCAAATCCAGACTGCATAGTGAGAGAAATTGAGGATCGAGAAGTGCTAGCGTTTTCCCTTACTAGTAAAGGGGCGAGTGATCCTGGATAAAAAAACATGAAAGGTGATTAGAATACTTATATAGTGCTTGACATAAAAAAGAAAAAGAGTACTTATATAGTGGATTGAAAACTAATACATAACCTAATGGATTAATTTCGTAATCATTCGGTTTTATAATAAACATTCTATAGCCCGTACAATGTACATGTAGAATTGATGTTATTTTGACTGTAATTATTGATGATATATTCATGTTGCTTCCTGATCAATCGATTAACTAAATATCTTTTTTATGGAATTGAGATCGATAATATAATTAACGTGTTTTCCTTAAAAATGAATTGAATGTGTGGCAATGAAATCAAAATATAATGCAAATGAAAGGACACATTTCTCATGAAAATAATTATGAGAAGTAACATTGTAGTATGCAACATCGATGTTAAATTTAAAAAATATAAATTATAATTATTAATATAATTTCATACTTTTAATAAAATTATTGAATTCAAGTCTTGAAAACTTTATATGAAACTAATAAACTAAAAAACTTGATGAAAAACCGATACTCGAAAATTTGATAAATACTCGTATAAAACTTAGATAAACTCGAAAACTCGATAAAAGCTTGATCTCAATTTATATAGTAAATAATTCTAAATTAAACACAAATTTTGGCTCGACTGGAAAAAAGTTTGAACTCAAATTTGATAAGTTCACACCCGGGTCGACCCGACTCGAGTTATACCCCTATTTAGAACTTAGAAATGTTCATCTTCTTCTTGATGATTGTGAATTTTTTTATTAGTTTTTATATTATTAACAATGTTCATACATCTGCTTTGTACATGTCTATTATGACGTGTAAAATTATTTTTGTTATATAACGTGAGACAACATTCATGCGCTATATATAATATTAGTATTATAAAGTTGTGTTGACAAGTCTAAAACTTAAATATTTTACGTATGAAACTGCATTTACACTTTTCATGTCAAAAAATACATAGACATGCAAATTTTGATTATAAAATCTACTTAAATTTGATAATTTGACAATTGTCGGGGTGAATTGAGCGTTATAAAATAATTTTAAAACCACAACCTGATATATAAAAATTGAACAGTTAAATGATTTAATTCTGATTTCAGGTTCCCACCGAACTGAAAAAACTGAGTCAGATTGATTATTAATGTAACTTTAATTTCTATAATAACGAATATATAGACAAAAATAAATTAGCCACCATTAATATAATTTGGACACTGTTCATGTATCCTTAATACATTCTACAATTGATAACAACATCTACGATTATTAATATTTTATAAGTTTGTTTTAACATATGTCTATACTCCGTATACAAAATAAATAATGATATTGTTGTAAGGAGAATTTGGTACAACAGTGTTTTGAAGGTTCGTGTACGGAATAAAGATCTAGGGGTGGTGCTTAGTGGCTGATGAAGGTTGTTTGTGGTGGTGACTGAGCTTGCATGATGACTTCTCAAGAAAGAATAGGGTTTTCTTTACTCTTTATTGAGTTTCAACATAAGTCTCATTCAAGTGCCTACATACTCTATTTATAAGGATCAAGCCTTACGTAGTTCTTGGGGAACAAGTTACATGGCTAGGGTTAGGGTTTTTCGACTCATGCAGCCCAAGCCCATCTCGAAATGAGGCATTCATCCAATTAGTCATGCAAATCCCGGCCGACCCCACACGGCTCCTACAATCTCGCGGCATATCCGTATTTCTTCCCGTGATTATAAGAATCAACCATGTCGGCCCTATTTTTTATGAATAACTCAACCGTCTGTGAGTCATTATCCATAATGCAGCTAGAATTTGCATGATGTGAGCCGACCTGGTCACCTCGACTCACATCAACAAGAATTACTCAAAAAGGCGGAGAGGTGAGCCCGTCTGGTCTCACCTCTATCTGACGCTATGTTAGTTTCTCATTAGTTTATTCCAGCTCGCATGACCTTTTCAGGCGATGCGAGCCCATAATACAAAGAGTCTTAATTTCTCTTATTCACTAGATGCGATCCCATGAGCCCAGCGCCCAGTGTCCATCTATCGTGTCTGTAATAGCCGGGATATCGCGTGTAATTTTTTTTATCAATAAATGATTATTATATGATTTTTATATGATTTTGGTGAATTATTTGATGATTGGTGTTGTTATGTGATTGTTTATATGTGGTAAAGTCGAGATGTGTTAATTTTATTATGTCCAGAAAAAAATATAGATAATTAAGGTATTTTTCTGGTAATTCTTGGAGTATTATACGATTTTATATTGATTTATGAATTTATTAATTATTTCCTGAATAAATACAAAATTATTTTAAAAAGCCGGAAATTATCCAACTTCAACCCTTTTTACGTTTTTACAACCCGAAACTCTTCCGAAAACTCCTCTCTAACCTAATCTGATAATTCCGGACATTTTCCGTGTTTTAACTTTTTCAATCCGGAGTACGGTTTGACCCGTATGCGTCCCGGCGCAAAATTTTCGATACGATAATCATTTTTATAGACCAATAAAACCCGTACTATCGAAAGACGGAATATTATTACATTATTTTCGTATAAAGTATTTTATAAGAAGTCTGGTTTTAATAATTATCCAAAATATGTATCGAATTGGATCATTTTTGCAGTTACTTGGCGGCTAAGTAACCTATTTTTTGATCCAAGACGAACCAACGGGTATTTTATTATGTGTTAAAGGGATTTATATTAAAAGTTATACTACCCAGTTAATTCAGAAAGTATTTTGTTTCGTGAAAAATGACTTTTCTGGGCCCTACCGAGACGTAAAAGCCCACAAAAATCGTATTATTATTTTTATAAAATTACGGGACTATCAAATATTCAATTATATTTGTATTTTTGGATTATTCGTAATTTTTGGGAATTTTTGACATAATTTTTGTATTTATGGGATTAAAAATTATTTCCCATTAATTATTAATTTTGTGCTAATTACTTTTTATTACATGATATAATTAGGCCCCAAATAATTTTGGGAATATTATTCTGATAATTATAAATACCCTTTAATTATTATTTTATTATATAAAAATCAGAAAAATAAAGGAAAATATGGAAATTCTCTGCAAATTTGTTCTTGGTGCTCTGGGAATCAATCAATGATTTTGCAGTGATCTGAGAAGCAAATTTTATCATATTTGTAGTCATTTTGAAGCTCTTGAGGAGTACAATCCAATCGTATCATAAAAAATCATCTGAGGTTAGTGGATTTTAAAATTCGATTTTAGGGTTTATGCTCGAATTCGGGGATTTTTGACTCATGAATCGTTTAATGGTTTTGATGCTTAAATAAGCTTTATTATGTAATTTGCAGTCGATTGGTATACATAATTAATAATTATAACCCCTGGAAGTGATTAAACGAGTTCATGATTTTTTCTTAAATTTTGATTCGATTTTATGAGTTTGTTCTTGATTATTGGTTTGTTTTGATTATTGGATTAGATTCTCTGTGATTTAAGCTTTAATTCCCCACATGTTTCGTCGGTTTTGGTTTCGATTTGACGAAACCGAGTTTTTCCGATATAACTCGTTGGTTTTGGTCGTGAATCGACCAGAGTAATCGGACCAGGGGTGCTTGACAGTAGTTGAATGCATCTCTGGAAGGAGGAATCGATTTAGATCGAAAACGGAGCAAAAACCAAGTGAAATAGACTGGTATGGTGTTGTTTTGGGTTGCCTGAATTGGCCGGCGGTTCACCGGATTTCGACCGGCCGGAATCTGGGTAAAAAGGTCCGGCGACCTTCAAACCCGGTTCCTTCTTCGTTGACCCGGTTTCAGACTCGGTTAAAACCCGGGTTTGATCTTCCCTTCCCCAAAAGCAAATCTGAAAACTGTTTCTGAATTTCTGATTTAAAAATAATTTCAAAAATCATTTATAAATTCTAAAAATATATTTTAAATTCAAAATAAATTCAGTTAATTATTCTAAATAATTAGCTAAAGTATTTTTAATTCTAGGAAATTATTTTATTATATTATTTTCAAAAATCTAAATTTGATTTAATTATTTATAATTTATTTTAGTTAATTATTTATGGATTTAATAAATTAATTAATTCATTTAATTAATTAATTAATTCTATAAATAGTTAAATAAAATATAATTATTTATAATTAAGCCAAATAATAATTTAAAAATTATTTGTAAGATTTAAAAAATAATATATAAAGGCATTTAAAATTTAATTAATATTATTATTAATTGAATTATTCTTATTTAATTCATAATAAATAGACCGTTCGTCCGTTTAATACGAAACGAACGCCTCTAGACTCAGAAAAATGTTCTGCTTTCAATAAAAATACCTTTGAAACCTAAAATCTTTTGTATCAAAAGGTCGTTTGTTTTGTGAATCATTCTAAGTCAATCATTGATCGATAAATACTTTTTTAACCCGTTTTCAATTCTAAACGTATCGAGACCTATCTTTTGGCAATTCAACTTATGTGCTACATGAATTATGTGACTACGTGTTATATGAATAATATGATTATGTGCCTTATGTATACGTGTTATGTGAATTATGAGTCAACGTGTTCTTCAAACATTATCTGATTAAAATATGACCCTTGTCTGTTATTAACGGGTGGGTAGACGATAAGAATACACGTAAAATAGATAGTTATATATTATCAGATGGTTGAATGGTATCTTTTATGATTGATACACATAGTTCGAGGCATTCAAAGCCAGATAGAGATTGTACAAGTAAAGCCTGGTTACGTGTGGTAGTGAAACAAGTGGATTCAAATTAGGGATAAACCTAAAATGGTGATTGATAAGAAAGGTCAAGTAGCCTGTCAATGGAAACACAGATACATCAAGACTGAGTGATATGATCGATACTTAAAGATCAGATGATTATCAATTGAGGCAAGTATTCCTAACTTTTCTCGTAACATACTGCAATTACTTCATTCCTATGCTAAGTTCAGAATAGTTAATTATTTTATAATTCGCTGCAATTACTCTTAATTATGCAAGTTTCCTTCATTATTGTTCCTATATTATCGATTAATATCTTGAGCAAATACCTATCCTTCCGGGTTATTTGCGAACCCTGGATTGGGATATTTTGAAATTAAAATGATTTGAAATCAAAATACTCTACGGGCTGGATGGTTACTGTGAGGGCCAGTGATGAGCTGGATCCTATGGGTCGGGGATGGACCGGACCCTTGGGCGCCTGGGTACCCGAATGGATCTATATGAGTGGGTATAGATCTACACTATATCCTGACTGATCAGCAGGGTATGAGTGTGAACTAGTGTCCAGTCTAATTTATTGTTGATTGCCATTAACGACATTCTCTCTCGAAAAGTTTTATGATTCCAAAACCGGACAAAACCCTGATTCAGGAGATGAATCTGGGAATTGCTTGTCACTTTTGATTTATAATTAAGAGCTGGTAACAACCAATGTTTATTCGCTCAACTCCCTCAAATAAATAGAATTGTCTAAAATTATTTAAAGATTTTGTCCGAAATTTTTTCTTTGATATTGATGCTTGGAACTTAGTTATATACTTGCTAGGCATTTTTGGCTCACTCTTACTTTGTAAATTCTTATTTCTTTCAGAAACAAATGAGGATAAAAGTGAATAGCTTTTAGTAGATGACATAAGTTAGAAAGATCTCCGTTGCAAGAGGATGAAGATGTTCGAGAAACAAGACAAGGGAATTAGTTCGAAGGAAAACTTATATTTTAGTTGTTGTGAATTGTAGAAGGTTAGATTCTTATTTCATACCATAACCTGTAAACGATTTGGAGTTAAGGGGTCATTTGTATATTATTTTACATTATGTAAAGATTGTTTAGTGACACCAAATCTTGACCCCGGAGTTGGGCTGTTACATCTGCAACCCATTCATCCAAGATTAGGTGATGCAAGCCGTCCTGGCCACCTCGGCTCACACTAACCTTCATGAAGGAGAGCCTGAAATCATGAGTGATAGGTGTTTTGTGTAAGACATGCCTGTATATAACAAGATCAAGGGCCAAGATTCACTGGACAAATGATGGTCACAGACCTACAAGATTCTGCACAGATTCGTTATCACCGGAAAAGGAAATAGACAAGGTTACTTTAAAAAATGGTTTAGTACATTTTAGTGCAAGTTTTGTAAACCCGTGTTGCTAGTCTAAAAAGCATGCACGGGTCCTTAGTTTAGTAGTAACAAACAGATCTAGAAAGATTTTGTATTCTCTCTCAAGATTGTAGCTGAGTTCTTACTTCTAAGAACACAGATTTGTAGCAAGACAAACTTAATTAATACAATTAAGTGATTGTTTGGATATTATATTTTGTGTGTTTACTGTTAAATAATATATCTCTACAATTCTTAACTGCTTTGTTCATCCATAATCCAAACAGTTTTAAAAGTCAAGTAAAATCCAAGAAACACATTCACCTCCCCCCTTGTGTTATATTTCATTGCACTCAATATCTAACAAGTGGTATCAGAGTAAAATCTGAAAGAAAACATATAAATATCTTGGAAGAATGAGTGCTTAAAAATTAAGCAGTATCAAGATACCTGTATTTGACAAGATCAACTACACACTATGGAAAAAGAAAATGATGTTGTTCATAAGGATGGCCAACCCTATGTATATTTAGATTCATAAAAATGGACTCTTCATTATCATGGAAAGAGTTCCTGAATCTACAGATGAAGATATGGTCATACCAGCACATTTTGCACCCAAGGATCCCTCAACTTACATGAAGCCTGAAAAAGAAAAGGTTTCACTGGATCACAGCCTATAACTCATGTAACACCCCCAAATCCGGGGTCGGGGATCCGGGTTGTCACGAGTTCCATTTCCCTTAACAACACCCAATCTTAATAAATAATCAACTACTCTGTACTGTGACCCCACAATAAACACACACACCACAAGTTATAGTCTCAGAGATGAATATCCAAAAATAATCACAAGTCGTTTTATTCCACAATTATATGCCAATACACCTTAAACATGTTTCTGAATAAATTTACATTTCTTTACCATTATTACAATTCATAAATATACATAATCTGATACATCAAAAGTTGAAAGCCTAGCCTATTGGTAGTTCCTACCTCAGCTATGGCGGCATCAGTGCTTCTAGAAAACTGCGGAACGTCTCCTAACCTCTTGCGAATCGGGAGCTTGGTCCGGTTCATCTTGTCTATCTGATGTTGTGTGATGAAAGAAGAAAGCAAGGGTGAGCAGCAAGCCCACCAAAATAATATGTATAATGATTAACAATATATGAGCTTTCTCATAGTACTCATGAAGGTCTTGGTCAAAAGAAATGAACCAAGATGATATCTTATTGCGATGAAGTCGCAAAATATTCAGTATATATATACATATATACTTTTCAAAATATTGGAAGTCCTCTTCCATGCATAATACACACAGAGTTCCAGTGTATAACTGTATAAAAATATCGTTGCAAGGTGATCTCATATATCTAACCTTGTCTCAACATTTTTCTGAAAATCTTTGTCATTCATAAGACAATTATTAATTAGATATAAGTTTAAAAGATGAAGTTACAAGATACCCCAATATACTTATATCTTTCCCAAATACTACTTGAACTACCACCGTTCAAGTTATAATTAGCTTCAAAAGTTCATCACATAGATGAGACTATAAGACAAGATTTGAATAGATTAAATCTTTAAAATATTATCAAAATAAAATGAAGTTACGAGATACTTCATTTGATGTAAACATCATTTTGAAAACTTGACCCTGCCAACACTCAACAATCGCCCAACCGTAGCCTTTCTATCGAAGTGCTCTGGGTAGTGTTGCAGAAATTATCCAATTGGATGATGAACTCATTACGGGAGTTTGCCGCGCCAGGAAGACCACTTACGATGATCAGTCGTAGTAGTACAACCCCACCATTATCTACATGTAGAGGAGAACCTGTCGGATTTACTTGTCAACCGAACACTGAACTCCTAAGGAATGGACCGCCTTAGCGGAACTTCCAGGCCATTTGGGCCAATATAATAAGGCTGGGCCGGCGCTACTCGGCCACTTACGCCACTCCTAGTTCAGATGAAATCCATGACTCTGAAACGTAAAGCTCGTCCCCACTTTCCCCAAGTAGAAACTTGTTGATACGGCTCCACCAAGAAGTCGTATCTATTTGGAAAGGAGAACTCACCGATATTTCCCAGGCGATGCCTGTTAATGGATTAACTTGTTCCAAGAATTTTACTTCCCGAGTGTTGGGTAAGTAATCAATTCATTTATCAAAACAACAACCTCGTTGCGAATATAAAACACACCACAGAGCCGGATCCCTCAGGTTTTGAGCGAGTATTTAAATCCCCTTCGAAAGGAGGATCTTAAAAAAATGAGTTTTGGGATCCGCTCTAACTTTTAAAAATCATTTTGAAGACTCGCAAAACATTTTTAAGAATGTTTGGAGTGAAGCTGATTTAATGAAGTAAATCAGTCCCCATAATATTTAGAAAATGTCTGAATATTATTATTTAAATAATATTCCCATAAAGAATAATCTTTATAAAATAATTGAAGTAGAAGTATTAAAACTTATACTTGAAATGAATAGCAAATAATCAAAGATATACTTATACGAAAGTAATATCTTTATTTGAATAATCAAAAATAAGTTTGATTATCGACACCTTATTCTTTAATAAAATAAAGAATATATCTCAGCAAATAATCGGAGTCATAGATCCTCAAATGAATATCCAAGTAATATCCAATAAATAATGTAAAGGAGTCATATGTCCTCGAATGAATATTCAAAATAATATTCATTTAATATAAAATAAAAGGAGTCATAAGTCCTCGAATGAATATTCAAAATAATATTCAATAATAAAATAAAGGAGTCATAAGTCCTCGGATGAATATTCAAAATAATATTCAATAATAAAATAAAGTTAAAGTTATCGAATAAACCTTATTCGATTAATAGTTCTGAAAACTATAACCATATATATATAAAATCTACTCGGGATCCTCGACTCCCGGTTTTTAGAAAATGTTTTCACCTTTGGGTCCCTATACTAAGGGTATATGCAAATTACCGCTATTCTCTAGCATAGGTATTATTAACTGAACCAACAGATATATATGGCAAGAATACGAAACAGGCATGCATATATATACCATATCAGCATGCTTCAATATATCGCAAAATTTGCTAATCAACCAACATGCATCTATCACAAGATAATGCATATACATATATACATCACAACAACAGTATAACGGGTAGAAAACTTGCCTGAGCGACTGGGGGTTACGAATGGCTCGGGACGAGTCTGGTAACCTATAAACAACAAGTAAGTTGGAATTAAACCAAAGTCACTTGTAAATCTATACTCTAACCAACTCAGACTCTAACGCTCGTTTTGCGCTTACTGATTCTCTTAAGTCACTCGAGTACCCTCGGCTCCACCATTTTTAATAATTTAACCTTTACGAGTTTTAAGGCGATTCCTTCGCGAGTGTCTTACCAACTGCCTAACACACTTACCATAAATGTTTCATACATTAATTAACCCTTTTTGGTCTTTAACCTATGTTTCAAAGTAAGGCGAGGGGAAAAGTCTCGTTCGCGAAACGTCGTTACTTAAAACGGCCGTTTCTCCTAAACCGTTCATCGGAATCAAACGAACTACATATCAAAACGAAGCTCGTAATATGAACTATCTAAACATGGAAATGGTCAAAATCTAGCAGGGGGTTCTCGGGTCCTAATGTTATGCACAAAAACAGTCTAAAGAAAATCGGACATTACGACGGCTATGTTTACGCGTTTTCCCAATTTTAAACCATTCAAAACCAACCACAAATCAACCCCAAATCAATCATACAACCAATATCCCTCCAAACCACATCATAACAGCCCCAACAAATCCACATTAACCATTTATACTTATTCCCCACATAAACTAAAAGCTTTACTTAGGTTCTTTAACTAATTACCAAGATTTACAACTCCAACAATGCAACAAAACCAACTAATCTCTACAAACTCAACCAAACTTCAACCAATCAAGCATCATGCTTCACATATGCTATATCAAACACATTCAATCCTAATTACTCAAAACTAAAGCTAGGGTTTGTAGTTTATACCTTCCTTGGAGAGTGGAGAATCAAGAGAATGGCTTGGAATCACCCTTAAAGTCCTTATCCAAGCTTAATCTAAACAAAACTTCAAGAACACAAATTTTAGTTCTTGAAAAACACTATTCACCATCTTCTTTCATGATTTATAGAAAAAGATTGGTTTGGAATTAGAAGCTTAAACTTATAGGAAGTATGTAACTATCCATGGGGAAGCTTAGATAATTACCTTGCTAAATAGTAAGTGGTGGAGCTTGGATCTTCAATTTTTAAGAAATGGGCCGAGAGCTAGCTTGGGAAGAAAGAGATTTTTGTGTTTTGTTTGATGAAAAATGAAATGATTGGCTTGGTGGATGAGATTTTGATTTGTTTTTGGTTAATTACCAATTTAACCTTGATGTTTGTGTGGTTAATAACCATCCACATCTCCTTCCTCCTTATGTCATGCTTGTGTCATCCTCATGATGTCATCCTCCCCTCCTTGTCCTCTTCCCATTGGTTGGGTGACATCATCCTCTCTAATCCCTTTGATTAACTTCCTAATTGTTTGCCTAATGACCGCTGATCTGTTATACGGTTCGCTTAACTTTCGTTTTCGTTTATCGTTTGAAGGATCATACCCGGGATCTTATTACTTAGGTTCCCTTAACCTTTCTTAATACATTATTTTCCTTTTTATGATCCTCTATTACAATTTTTTAATTTAAATCCTTTTCATCCTGTTACCTTATACTCAATTCTTTCCGTATCCAGTGGATTTCCGGGAAAAATCCAAGTGTTCGGGAATTGGATTCTGACGATCTTTACATACACTTATATCCCATATAAAGTACTAATAAAATCTCAGAATATCCATATCAGAACCCCTACATAGTGTGGCATGAAAAGTTTTCTCATTCAGCAAAAACACTATTCATAAGGGTTTCAAAAATTTCCCAAAAATTGGGGTTATTACAGTCTCCTCTCCTTAAAAGGATTCCGTCCCGGAATCAGATAGAAATGAATAGGGATACTTTCTTAGTATTGCACTTTCTAACTCTCAAGTAAATTTTTCCACATTGTGGTCCTACCACCAAACTCCGCCTAGTTTGATAACCCTTCTCCTAAGTACTTGTTCCTTTTTCAATCTATAACCCTTCCTGGTTGCTCCATATAGGTTACGTCTGGTTGCATGTCTATGCGCTCCTATGCCCCTATTTATCTGGCATCCGAATTACACTTCCTTAACATTGATACGTGAACACGTTACGACCTGCTACATGTTCGGGGTTAGGGCTAGCTCATATGCTAACTTCCCAAACGTCTTAATATATCCAAGGGTCCAACAAATTGTAGACTTAGCTTTCCTTTCTTTCCGAACCTCATCAATCCTTTCCAAGGGATACCTATAACATTACTAGGTCCCCTATTCCATACTCTTTATCCTTTCGTGTCAAATCAACATACTTATCATGTCCATCTTGGGCTACTACCAGCCGTCCTCTGATTAGATCTATCATATCCTTGGTCCTTTGGACTACTGCGGGTCCGAGCATCTTGCGCTCTATAACTTCATCCTAATATAAGGGAGATCGACATTGTCTTCCCTCAAGGATCTCATAAGGCGATATCTCAATACTGACATATAATCTATTGTCGTAAGAAAACTCAATCCGCGTTATGTGATCATTCCAATTCCTTTCAAGTCTATTGCACAGACTCTCATTATAGCTTCTAGCATTATAGCTTTTGCTTCCTAATACCCATTCTTTTCCAGTTCGTAATCGCTACTACCTTCCGTTCCTAATATTATACTGGTTATACTTTTGCTCGTTAGCGTTCTATAACCTTTTAATAACCACGTCAACCTTAGTATCATGAATGTGTTCCCATTCCGCATACTACCACCACTTTATTACTCCTTTTTCAGTTGTTTCTATTTTCCAAAATTTGATCAATCAAATAGAAGTAAAGGAATTTGTTGAGAGATCACTATGATCATGAACACTTGTTATATCGCATAGTTAGTACAGAAGGTGGCCAGCCTTTAGTACTTGACAAGCAATTAAACAACATGTGGTATCCTACTAGGCTTCTATCACAAAGATAGATAGTCATTCGGCAATACCTCCCCTTCTGGAAGGGTTGTTCTTCTCAGCTTACATGAAATAAAAAGAAGAGAAAAGAGCGAACTGAAGAGAATTGTATATATATGTAAAAATATTGCCATAAAATATCTGGCTTGGAATCTACCTCTGAACTATAGAGGTTTGTCATAGGAGAACAAAACATATATGTATTTATATCAACATCGAGTATTATCGCATCGCATTTCACATGCTTAAATATTTGCTATTCCGTCCATCATTCTATGGACCCATGCACTTCCTCTAGCTTATACACAATTACCTTTGAAACTCCCTCGATTTCGAAAATCGAATCTGGAATCTCATTTTATACATCATCATTAATAGAATTCTATGCTTGCACCACAACCTTCCTCGTATAGTAATACGACTCTCTTTTCATAAGAAGGAATAAATATTCAATAGGTAGATACTCTACTTAATTAGTCTATCATTCTTCTATCAATGATAACTTATACACTACCACGACCCGATTAGTGGTACTCAATCTCAACAACCATTCCAATACAACTCTCACGGTTGTAATCAGCTCACTACTCGCAGAATCATTGCTGCCTTACTATGGTCCACCACTGACCTACTGTCGTCATTCACTTTTCCATAAAATCTTAATATCTAACCATACGGAGTCCATACATGTCGTATCAAATCATTCTAAGGAGGTAACATAATCACCATTCCTATTCATGAAGAACACTCCTGATCCTGACATACATACATGACATGAAGCAGATAAAATTGCAGAAGAGTTTCAATCAAAGCAACGATAGCAGGTTAATACCATTCTTAATCATATGCCTTCAATAGAAGACTTAACTCAAAGGTTCGTTTAGTCCTTTTTGAAACATGGTCCTGGATTATTCTCAAGATAGTACCTCCTAAGATAGATAGCCCGTCCATGGCGATTACACGAATTAAACATTTACCAACTACTATTATGGTTGGGTATTGCACAGTCATCAGAAGGAATGTCAATCTTCCAAACCATAATACAACCTTCATAGCTTTAATCATCATCACTGTATTCCTTTGGCACAAGCGCCTATAATTATCCTCTTACCTTTAAAGTGTCGGCCACCTCTTTGGCCTTTCCTGATAGTAAAATTTCCTTACAGTCAATGTCATTTTAACCACCTCCAAATAAATTTTCTACCTTATTTCAATCACAGCTTATGTGAAGATGTTTTCCTTAAAATCTGATAAGTAAAAAAAAAATATCACCATTTTTCCATAAGTTATTGCCTCAGTCTTTAGAGGTTAATCACTGTCACGACTGACTCTCAATCATACTTAGAACATCTTTTATCTTAAGTCCTAATTGCCCTGAACAATTTCGACCATTACTGGTTCGATCCATACTTTCTCGTGGTGTAACACATGCCCCACTTGGCATCATTATAATTACGTCATATTTCCTTTATCCACATTTCTATTCTTGAGAATTTTGAATATTACCTTTTTCCCTATAAAACCTCTAAGGTTATCCTTCAATCGTTCCTCCTGTATTCCCTAGATACAGGGCATATCACAATACCATTTACTAATAGTAGAACCATTGTCTATATACTTCTGCAAAATTTCTCCACTGATTCTTAAAGGTTGTTGTTACCTTAACCCTTTCCCAATCATACTGTCAAAACTCATACTGTCCCTATTAAGGGTGACATGCCAACCTTTATGCAGTCCCCTAGGATTCATTTTAAGTTACCGATGTTCTATCCTTAATTCCACCTTTAAAAAGGTACATGCATCCATCCATGGATAAACCAAGTCATATATCCTTGATAGATTATTTTATTCATCATTCCCACCTCGATAGTCTATGCCTAACTTCATAATAGCATCCTTATTCAAATTGGGGTCAATCCATATGGCTTCCAAAAGATAACAATGGTCATCCGCTTTTCTTTCCTGATTTGGTAATGATAACATGGATGTTCTGGAAGATATTGGTCATGTTCAACGTGAACTTCTTCTTAATAATTCCTTATTTACTTTTGTTGTTTATCTCAACAGTCATCTCAATGTTGGGATATCTTTCATACCTGGCGTCTCCCTTTCTGGGTATCATGCCCCTGGTCTTACACTTCACATTCTTGAAGGTCACTTCCTTCATCCAATTTTCCTAGTTTCTTACTTCCTTGTCTCCTCAGTCTATCCGCGTCTCATTATTTATCCTTCGAACTATTTCAAGGTTTCCTCGAATCCTCCCACCTTAAAGGGGATAAAATATATGTATCTCTTATGCCCTCAACCATCAATTTTAACTCATGGTGAATCACCCTCATCCTGACGATTACATACTCTTCTATTTCTATTTCTACGAGTCTTTAGGGTTTCCTCATACCCAACTCCCTTATCATTCCTCAAACTCTATTGCCGTTATATTCCTTTCTCTTATTATTATTTCATGAACTAACACAACATAAGTATTGATTCCAAACATCCCGTCATTCTGGATTCGTGTCCTCAGAACGAATCTTGATAACTTTTAAAACTTAGATTCATAATTCATCATACTCATCCACTTTTGTTCTAGCTCCAAAGCTTTTACACTATCTCCTTATCTTTGGGAATTACTTTCCCGAAAACAATTGACTGAACTTAAATCAGTTTATTATAATCTCTTGCTCCGTGCCTTCCTTGGTCTTTCACCAGCGGGTGGTCTCTTTCTTAGGAGGGTGAGTGACAAAACAGTCTTTTGTGGTTCGTCAATCATTCAGAATCTCAAATGATTCCTCTATTTCCTTTAGCCAGGCTCTTGCCTCGACTAGGTCAACCTATTCCTTGGAACTCTGAGAGCTTAGAGACTTAAAGAACCTGAAAGAATTTCTCACCGCATTGTTTCCTCAGGGTGGTGGTTGGGGATAATAGTCTAAGTTCTGTCTAGACAGGTCCATGAATTGCTGTATAGGAGTACCGTCTCGGGTCTCCTTTCCTTACTCGACTTTCTGTTTCCTTAGTATGAAATGTTTCAACCTTCTCCCATAATCGGGGTTATCTTATACATTAAAAACCCTGTTTTCCACTCTATTATGTTATGGGTTCTTTCTTTCTTGATGGCAACCTCCCTGACTATCACATTCTGGGTTTGCCCTAAATCCTATTCCTCAAACTATGGCTCTCATCTAAGTTCTCATCCTTAAGCTCTTGAACTTTTGGAACCCAAATTCTATAGGAATACCTCATTATTCCCTTATCAACTTTCTCGGTATTAATCTTTTATCTAATTGTTGGCTCTCTGCCTTCATTCATCACTTTTTCTGGCACAATATGCTCTTTTCCAATAATTCGGTCTCTATTGCAATCTCAAACAGCTTTTCGGTACCGGCTCCGGTTACCTTCACTAATATTTCCAAAATCTCTTATAAACTCTCCCAAAGGCATTATCATCTTGAGTCTCTCCTTTTTACTAAGGGCATCAGCCACCACATTGGCTTTCCCCGAATGATAAAGAATCTCCCAATCATTATTCTTGATTAGCTCTAACTGCCTCCTCTGGTATATGTTGAGCTCTTTCTACGTGAAAATGTACTAGAGCACTTATGGCTGAGGTAATTCTCGCACTTCTCTCCATACAAGTAGTGCCTCCAATCTTTAGGGTAAAACTATTACCACGAGCCTAAGCTCATGGGCAGGGATATCGAATTTCATATTACCTTAATTGTCTTGACATGTACGCGATTACCTTACCGTGCTGCATAAGCACGCACCCTACGCCCTTGTGCGAAGCGTCACTACACTTCAAATCTCCTTTTCCATCCGGCAATGCCAGCATAGGGGCCATCACCAACCTCTGCTTCAGTTCTTGAAAGCTGTTCTCGCATTTTTCTGTCCATTCGAACTTCTCAGTCTTACGAGTAAGCCGCGTTAAAGGGGCTACTATCTTTACAAACTTGAACGAACCTCCGGTAGTGACCGGCCAATCCTACCTCTGGTAGTCGACCTAACCATGGTCATCAATTCATCAGTGGTCCTTTATCCAATCTTGTCAGGATCCTCCATGGGATCCTCCTCAACAACTATCCCTTCTAGGACAACATCCTCAACCGCTACATCCTCAATATCAACATCATCCGGTCCTGCATTAGGACACTCTATCGGATCCACAATCCGATCTCCAATTAGTAATAAAACATCATCGCGCTATTGCTCCTCAACCTCAGGGTTCGGAGTCCCGCTACCATATACGATAACGAACTACGCTCCTATCATGATATTTATAAGGGTTCCCATAAGGGTTTTAACTGTCAGTACTACGTTAGGTAGCCCGACTATGAACTTGGCAAGAGTTCTTATTATCTTTGTGAATTTATTATCTTAACGTCACATCATCTCTGAGGTTTATAACGCTTAGCTCTGATACCACTTCTGTAACACCCCCAAATCCGGGGTCGGGGATCCGGGTTGTCACGAGTTCCATTTCCCTTAACAACACCCAATCTTAATAAATAATCAACTACTCTGTACTGTGACCCCACAATAAACACACACACCACAAGTTATAGTCTCAGAGATGAATATCCAAAAATAATCACAAGTCGTTTTATTCCACAATTATATGCCAATACACCTTAAACAGGTTTCTGAATAAATTTATATTTCTTTGCCATTATTACAATTCATAAATATACATAATCTGATACATCAAAAGTTGAAAGCCTAGCCTATTGGTAGTTCCTACCTAGCTATGGCGGCATCAGTGCTTCTAGAAAACTGCGGAACGTCTCCTAACCTCTTACGAATCGGGAGCTTGGTCCGGTTCATCTTGTCTATCTGATGTTGTGTGATGAAAGAAGAAAGCAAGGGTGAGCAGCAAGCCCACCAAAATAATATGTATAATGATTAACAATATATGAGCTTTCTCATAGTACTCATGAAGGTCTTGGTCAAAAGAAATGAACCAAGATGATATCTTATTGCGATGAAGTCGCAAAATATTCAGTATATATATATACTTTTCAAAATATTGGAAGTCCTCTTCCATGCATAATACACACAGAGTTCTAGTGTATAACTGTATAAAAATATCGTTGCAAGGTGATCTCATATATCTAACCTTATCTCAACATTTTTCTGAAAATCTTTGTCATTCATAAGACAATTATTAATTAGATATAAGTTTAAAAGATGAAGTTACAAGATACCCCAATATACTTATATCTTTCCCAAATACTACATGAACTACCACCGTTCAAGTTATAATTAGCTTCAAAAGTTCATCACATAGATGAGACTATAAGACAAGATTTGAATAGATTAAATCTTTAAAATATTATCAAAATAAAATGAAGTTACGAGATACTTCATTTGATGTAAACATCATTTTGAAAACTTGACCCTGCCAACACTCAACAATCGCCCAACCGTAGCCTTTCTATCGAAGTGCTCTGGGTAGTGTTGCAGAAATTATCCAATTGGATGATAAACTCATTACGGGAGTTTGCCGCGCCAGGAAGACCACTTACGATGATCAGTCGTAGTAGTACAACCCCACCATTATCTACATGTAGAGGAGAACCTGTCGGATTTACTTGTCAACCGAACACTGAACTCCTAAGGAATGGACCGCCTTAGCGGAACTTCCAGGCCATTTGGGCCAATATAATAAGGCTGGGCCGGCGCTACTCGGCCACTTACGCCACTCCTAGTTCAGATGAAATCCATGACTCTGAAACGTAAAGCTCGTCCCCACTTTCCCCAAGTAGAAACTTGTTGATACGGCTCCACCAAGAAGTCGTATCTATTTGGAAAGGAGAACTCACCGATATTTCCCAGGCGATGCCTGTTAATGGATTAACTTGTTCCAAGAATTTTACTTCCCGAGTGTTGGGTAAGTAATCAATTCATTTATCAAAACAGCAACCTCGTTGCGAATATAAAACACACCACAGAGCCGGATCCCTCAGGTTTTGAGCGAGTATTTAAATCCCCTTCGAAAGGAGGATCTTAAAAAAATGAGTTTTGGGATCTACTCTAACTTTTAAAAATCATTTTGAAGACTCGCAAAACATTTTTAAGAATGTTTGGAGTGAAGCTGATTTAATGAAGTAAATCAGTCCCCAGAATATTTAGAAAATGTCTGAATATTATTATTTAAATAATATTCCCATAAAGAATAATCTTTATAAAATAATTGAAGTAGAAGTATTAAAACTTATACTTGAAATGAATAGCAAATAATGAAAGATATACTTATACGAAAGTAATATCTTTATTTGAATAATCAAAAATAAGTTTGATTATCGACACCTTATTCTTTAATAAAATAAAGAATATATATCAGCAAATAATCGGAGTCATAGATCCTCAAATGAATATCCAATTAATATCCAATAAATAATGTAAAGGAGTCATAAGTCCTCGAATGAATATTCAAAATAATATTCATTTAATATAAAATAAAAGGAGTCATAAGTCCTCGAATGAATATTCAAAATAATATTCAATAATAAAATAAATGAGTCATAAGTCCTCGGATGAATATTCAAAATAATATTCAATAATAAAATAAAGTTAAAGTTATCAAATAAACCTTATTCGATTAATAGTTCTGAAAACTATAACCATATATATATATATAAAATCTACTCGGGATCCTCGACTCCCGGTTTTTAGAAAATGTTTTCACCTTTGGGTCCCTATACTAAGGGTATATGCAAATTACCGCTATTCTCTAGCATAGGTATTATTAACTGAACCAACAGATATATATGGCAAGAATACGAAACAGGCATGCATATATATACCATATCAGCATGCTTCAATATATCGCAAAATTTGCTAATCAACCAACATGCATCTATCACAAGATAATGCATATACATATATACATCACAACAACAGTATAACGGGTAGAAAACTTGCCTGAGCGACTGGGGGTTACGAATGGCTCGGGACGAGTCTGGTAACCTATAAACAACAAGTAAGTTGGAATTAAACCAAAGTCACTTGTAAATCTATACTCTAACCAACTCAGACTCTAACGCTCGTTTTGCGCTTACTGATTCTCTTAAGTCACTCGAGTACCCTCGGCTCCACCATTTTTAATAATTTAACCTTTACGAGTTTTAAGGCGATTCCTTCGCGAGTGTCTTACCAACTGCCTAACACACTTACCATAAATGTTTCATACATTAATTAACCCTTTTTGGTCTTTAACCTATGTTTCAAAGTAAGGCGAGGGGAAAAGTCTCGTTCGCGAAACGTCGTTACTTAAAACGGCCGTTTCTCCTAAACCGTTCATCGGAATCAAACGAACTACATATCAAAACGAAGCTCGTAATATGAACTATCTAAACATGGCAATGGTCAAAATCTAGCAGGGGGTTCTCGGGTCCTAATGTTATGCACAAAAACAGTCTAAAGAAAATCGGACGTTACGACGGCTATGTTTACGCGTTTTCCCAATTTTAAACCATTCAAAACCAACCACAAATCAACCCCAAATCAATCATACAACCAATATCCCTCCAAACCACATCATAACAGCCCCAACAAATCCACATTAACCATTTATACTTATTCCCCACATAAACTAAAAGCTTTACTTAGGTTCTTTAACTAATTACCAAGATTTACAACTCCAACAATGCAACAAAACCAACTAATCTCTACAAACTCAACCAAACTTCAACCAATCAAGCATCATGCTTCACATATGCTATATCAAACACATTCAATCCTAATTACTCAAAACTAAAGCTAGGGTTTGTAGTTTATACCTTCCTTGGAGAGTGGAGAATCAAGAGAATGGCTTGGAATCACCCTTAAAGTCCTTATCCAAGCTTAATCTAAACAAAACTTCAAGAACACAAATTTTAGTTCTTGAAAAACACTATTCACCATCTTCTTTCATGATTTATAGAAAAAGATTGGCTTGGAATTAGAAGCTTAAACTTATAGGAAGTATGTAACTATCCATGGGGAAGCTTAGATAATTACCTTGCTAAATAGTAAGTGGTGGAGCTTGGATCTTCAATTTTTAAGAAATGGGCCGAGAGCTAGCTTGGGAAGAAAGAGATTTTTGTGTTTTGTTTGATGAAAAATGAAATGATTGGCTTGGTGGATGAGATTTTGATTTGTTTTTGGTTAATTACCAATTTAACCTTGATATTTGTGTGGTTAATAACCATCCACATCTCCTTCCTCCTTATGTCATGCTTGTGTCATCCTCATGATGTCATCCTCCCCTCCTTGTCCTCTTCCCATTGGTTGGGTGACATCATCCTCTCTAATCCCTTTGATTAACTTCCTAATTGTTTGCCTAATGACCGCTGATCTGTTATACGGTTCGCTTAACTTTCATTTTCGTTTATCGTTTGAAGGATCATACCCGGGATCTTATTACTTAGGTTCCCTTAACCTTTCTTAATACATTATTTTCCTTTTTATGATCCTCTATTACAATTTTTTAATTTAAATCCTTTTCATCCTGTTACCTTATACTCAATTCTTTCCGTATCCAGTGGATTTCCGGGAAAAATCCAAGTGTTCGGGAATTGGATTCTGACGATCTTTACATACACTTATATCCCATATAAAGTACTAATAAAATCTCAGAATATCCATATCAGAACCCCTACATAGTGTGGCATGAAAAGTTTTCTCATTCAGCAAAAACACTATTCATAAGGGTTTCAAAAATTTCCCAAAAATTGGGGTTATTACAACTCATTTTGATTCAGTCTCTGGATAAAGTGATGTACAATAACATTATTAATTGTAAGTCTGCTAAACAAATTTGGGAGAAAATAGAAATACTGTGTGAGGGAATAGAAGAGGCTAGATCTAATCAAAGAAGGATCTTCATGTCACAGTATGAGGGTTTTATGGCTAAACCAAAGGAAAGTATAAATGAAGTTTTTGAAAGGTTCAATAAGCTGATAAATGATTTGCAGCTTCATGATAAGTATTTGAAGCTGAAGAGGTCAACCTTAAATTGTTGCTCACCCTTCCTGATCATTTGGAACAAAAGATATCTGCTATTAGAGAAGGAATAGATTTAAGCAGAATGACCCTGGAAGTCTTGTATGAGATCTTGAAGACCTATGAGCTGGAAATATTGCAGAGAAAATCATTAAGAGCTGGTCAAGGACATGTTGTTGATGGAACTAGTTCCTTAGTTGCCAGTGACTGTAAAACATCAGAAGATGAACTAGAAGCTCAGACTCCAGTTGTTCAAACTGTTGAGTAGAAAAATAAGGAACCACGGAAGCAAGTCATATTGGAGCTAGAGGAGGATAAATTCTACACCCTTGATGAACTGGATGAGATGGACCATTCAATGGCTTACCTTGCAAGGAAATTCTCTAACATAAGGGTTAAGAAGCCAAAACACTTCAATAGCAAGGGTCAGACATCCAACAACAACTGAAAAGGAAAAACTCAGTTCAATTTAGCTCGCAAAAGTGGCTACAAGTCAGGGTCTGTTGACAGATCAAAGATAAGGTGCTATAATTGTGATGAACTAGGTCACTTTTCCACTGAGTGTAGAAAGCCAAAGAAAGTGAAAAAAAATAAAGCTTAGTTGGATTTGAAAGCAAAGTATGAAGCACTTTTGAGAAAACATTGAAAGGCTTTTATTGCATAAGGCAAAAACTGGGATGATACAGATGATGAGGATAATTATGAAGAATATGGAAATTATGCTCACATGGCTCTAGAGAAAGGAGAATCATCTGCACCCAAATCAGAGGTACCAATTCTAACCATAATTGAATTAAATGCCACTTAATATAAAGAAACTGTTGAGAAAATCAGTGTAGAGATGTTTCATATCCACACAAGCATGATGACAGCTACTGAGGAAGTAAGTATACTGTCAAAAATCAACGAGAAGCTTGAGATTGAAAAACTGGAGCTAGAACTGTAGCTTGTTGGTCTTGAAACAGTCAAGCAAGAAAATAAGTACCTCAAGAACAAGATGAAGTGTGCTGGAGAAGTAGAGCAGTGTTAAGAGAAAGAATTGAGAAAAATGATTTGAAGCTCAAGTCATTCAAAAACGCATCTCAATTAATTGGTTAGTATTGTGAGGAAAATAAATCATGTGCTAACATAGCTATTGGTTTGGACTATGAGGCCCTAAACTCTCACAAGAAAAATAAAGCTGATAAAGGAAAGGAAATTGAGAACCAGGATGTTCTTGTGATGCTGAAAAGAGTAAATGTACCTTTGTTTAAAGCTCGTGAAATAAATTTCAGTGAAGTGGAGTTGGAAATCAAGCACGAAATTGCAGATGAAGACAAAGAGAAGAAAAATGCAGAAACCACTCCTTTCACCAAATGTCAGAAGAAGCCTGTAGTGAATCAAGCTAATAAGACACCAACCAAGGAGATCAAGACTGAAAATACTGGGAAAAATAAAAAGAACATATATGAAAAAATAGGTGTAAACTAAAGCAGCAATTATGCCTATATTGCAGATGCTTCAAGGAAGCAATGTCAGAAATGTGGCTCCACAAATCATATAACTCACCTTTGTAGAAAGGCTGTTAGTGAGCCAAAAGTTGGAGCATGCAAGTATAAATGGGGCTGTGGCTGAAGATCCTTATTCCTTATGTGATAAGTTTGACTACATTCCTTGCAATATGAAGGTTATGACAAGATATCATAAATTGAGAAAAGAACTCAAGGGAGCCAATCTTTGATCTGAGATTAAAAAGGAAAATGTTGATCAAACTATGAATGATGTTAATTTTGAAAATTCAAAATCTACTTCTGCAACTTCTATGAAAGAAGAAAGTGTCCAACACTGCTTGGGTAGCTAAACACACTTAATCCTCATTATGTGCAGGGGAAGAAGAATAAAGTCATATGGATCACTGACAGTGAATGTTCCAGGCACATGACAGGTGATAAAGCCCTGCTACCACACTTTGAGGAGATGGCTGGCCCATTGGTGACTTTTGGAGACAATGACAAAGGATTCACAATGGGATATGGAAAGTTGATTTCTGGAAATGTTGTCATTAAAGATGTAGTACTAGTTTCTGGTCTTGAGGTGAATCTTCTAAGTGTCATCCAGTTTACAGATAAAGGTTTCAAAGTAATATTTGACAAAAAAGACTACTCAATTACTAGTAAGAAAATTGGGAAAGTTGCTCTGAAAGGAGCAAGAAAGAAAGCCTGTTTGTTGCAGACCTGAATTCAGTAAACAAGGATGGTATATGCTGTTTCTACACCAAAGCATCCATTGAGCAAAGCAAGCTGTGGCACAAGAAAATCTTTCATCTAAATTATAAAGCAATCAATATCTTGGTGAAAAAGGAATTAGTGAGAGACATGTCAACTCTGGAATTTGCTCAAGATGAAATTTGTGAGGCTTGTTAAAAAGAAAAAATGAAGAGGTCCAATCACAAGAGCACGATTGTAAATTCTATAAGTGCTCCATTGCAGTTTATTCACATGGACCTATTTGGACAAGTTAATGTCTTGTTTATTTCCAAAAAGAAATATGCACTGCTGATGGTGGATGACTACTCAAGATACACTTGGGTGGAATATATGCATTCAAAGGATGAAACTCCACACATCATCATTGAACACATAAATAAAGTTGAGAAGCAGGCTGAGGATTAAAAATGTGTTAAAAGATTGAGATGTGATAATGGCACAGAATTCAGGAATGCAACTTTAAGTGAATTATGCAAAGATAAGGGCATTGTTCAAGAGTTCTCAACTTCAAGAACACCTCAGCAAAATGGTGTAGTTGAAAGGAAAAATAGAACTCTAGTTGAAGCTGCAAGAACAATACTGCAAGATGCCAATTTTCCAACAAGTTTTTGGGAAGAATTCTGTTAACACTGCATGCTACACTCAAAATAAATACCTAATCAACAAAAACCTTAATAAGTCACCCTACTCAAATTTATCAAAAAAGCCTACTATAAAGCATCTGCATGTGTTTGGAAGCAAATGCTTTGTGCTCAAAGATAACTCTGAATATGTTGAAAAATTTGACTCTAAAGTATTTGAAGCTATTTTTCTGGGATATTCATTGGAAAGAACTGCCTACAGAATTTATCAACTTGAGCAAAAGAAAATTATGGAAAGCACGAATATGACATTTGATGATGACAAGTGTCCAGGCTTGGAATGCCTTGATGAAAATGAAGTTGAAGCCCTTAAATTCGAAAATCTGAACATTGACAGTGATTCTGATGATGATGCTGAGATTAACACAAACAACAGGATGGATGAAAAATCAAATGAACCAGTGAACTTTGAAGATGAGAATTCATCTCAAAGTAGAAACTCACCAGAATTTGATGCCACAAACTCAGGGGGAGGAAGAGATGATAATTCTGCAAGCCATGCCAATAATGAAAAAAATGCAAACAACTCTAGTCAACAAGATCACACCAAAAAATGAGATATGAGTCACATAAGAGATGTTATAATTGATGATCCAAATGCTTGCATGCATGCTTTCTTTCATAAATTGAGCCTAAGAAAACCGAGGAAGCTCTACTTGATCCTGACTGGATAAGTGCAATGCAAGAAGAGCTAAATTAATTTGCAAAAAAATAAAGTTATGGGAATTGGTTCCTGCACCAAAGAATAGAAGCATCATTGGAAAAAGATAGGTGTATAGGAATAAAATGGATGAAAATGGAATGATAACAAGAAACAAAGCAAGACTGGATGTCAAAGGCTACTCACAAGAAGAAGGAATTGACTACGATGAATTTTTTTCTCCAGTTGCAAGACTTGAAGCAATAAGATTTTTTCTTACATTTGCTACACAATCAAAATTCAAGGTGTATCAAATGGATGTAAAAAGTACATTCCTTAATGGTAAATTGGAAGAAGAAGTCTATGTGCAACAACCACCTAGATTTGAAGATCCAGAATTTCCAGATTTTGTTTATAAACTGTTGAAGGCTCCCTATGCATTGAAGCAGAAAAACACAAAAAACACATTCACCCCCTGTGTGTGTGAGATTTATTATCTAACAAGTGCTATAAGAGCAAAATATGAAAGTAAACAGATTCAAGATCTTGGAAAAATGAATACACAGATAATCAGTAGCATCAAAATCCCTACTTTTGATAAGACTAACTACACTCTTTGGAAGAAGAAAATGTTGTTGTTTATCATGATGGCCAATCCATTATATATTCAGATTCTCAAGAATGGGTCTTTCACTCCTATGGTAAGAGTTGAGGAATCTATATATGGGGATATGGTCATTCCAGCTCATTATGCTCCTAAAGATCCTTCAGAGTACACTGAGCCTGAGAAAGAAAAAGTTTCCCTAGACAGTGGCTTGCAGCTGATCTTGATAGAGTCACTTGACAATGTAATGTACAATAACATTGTCAACTGTGACACTGCTAAACAGATCTGGGAGAAGATTGAAATACTTTATGAAGGAATAGAGGAAGTTAGGTTAAATCAAAGAAGAATACATATTTCACAGTATGAGAGTTTCATGGCTAAGCCAAATGAAAGTATTACTGATGTGTTTGAAAGGTTTAACAAGCTGATTAATGACTTGCAGCTGCAGGATAAATATTATGAAGCTGGAGAAGTGAACTTGAAGTTTTTTCTCACACTCCCTGATCATTTGGAACAGAAAATTTCAGCAATCAGAGAAGGGAGAGACTTGAGCAGAATAACTCTGAAAGTTTTATCTGGAATCTTAAAAACATATGAACTGGAAATGATTCAAAGGAAATCATTAAGAGCTGGTCAAGGGCATGTTGTAGATGGTTCAAGTGCTCTAATTATCAATGAAAGCCAGACCTCTAATGATGAGCCAAGATCCCAGACTCTGGTTGTCTCAATAAGTGAGCGAAGAAATAATGATTCACAAGAACAAGTCATACTGGAATTGGAAGAAGATGAGTTCTACACCCTGGATGAACTTGATGATCTAGATCAATCAATGGCCTATCTGGCAAGAAATTTCTTTAACATTAGAGTAAAGAAGCCAATATTCTTCAAGGGTAAAGGACAATCATTCAACAAAGACAACAGCTGGAAAGGAAAAGTGAAGTACACATCTGAAAGCAAAAATGGTTACAAAACTGGATCTGTTGACATATCAAAGATAAGGTACTATAACTGTGATGAGCTAGGCCATTTTTCTACAGAATGCAGGAAACCCAAGAAAGCAAAAAAAGACAAAGCTTATCTTGAACTGGAAGCAAAGTATGAAGCTCTTCTGAAGAAACAGCAAAGCAAAGCCTATATTGCAGAAGGAAAGAGTTGGGATGATTATGATAATGATGAAGTTGAGGAAGTTGGAAATTATTCATTTATGGCCTTCGAGCATGGAGAGTCATCCTCATAAAAAACAAAGGTACCAACTCTTACCACCATTGATTTAAATGTAGTCAATATAAGGAAACTGTAAAAAAGATGAGCACAAAAATGTTTCACATTCATACAAGTATGGTTGCTGCTAATGAAGAGGTTAACAGAATGACAAAGATAAATGAGAAGCTTGGAAATGAGAAATAAGAAACTGAGTTGTTGTTGGTAAAGCTTAAAGCTGTAAAACAAGAAAATACATATCTGAAGTGAAAGAGATATGTCCTAAGTCTAATCATGTATGAGGATTTAGGAATAACTTTTATGTAATCTGTTTTGATTTCATTGATATTAATAAAAGACTTGTTTTGTTTTTATTGCGAGCTCTATCTATTTAAATGTTTAAATAAGATATACCACAGTTTAGAGTAAAGCTTTTTATGGATTGTGATGAGATCATAATAATGAGACCTAAAAGATGATAACTCTAAACTTAAATAGTTCCTGGTCGTAGTATTACTAACTGGTAATTAATAATCCGCAAAGATCGGTATATACTATGCTTGCTTCATTATGAAGGATGTCTGTTCTCATAGACATTTGTATGGTGACACTATAGCTAGTATGTAGGTGCTTATTATAGAATAAGTTCACTGAACATGACTCACACAGCTAAACAACTGATGGAGTTCACTCACGTGTCAGCAGTTGTTCACATAGTGATAGTTGTACAAGTATCCTTAGACTTGAGGTCATCATATGATACTTGTTTATTTAATTTTATATATGAGATATATGCCTATGTTTACCATGCGATGATAGATTTAGGTGAACTTAAATCAATATAAGCCGTGCTCTAGAAAATCTAGAATATGAATCGTTTCTTGCCTTAACAATAAATATTATGAATACGATCATGAGATTCTTGTGTTTATGAAACACGTAATTGAAAATGAATTTTCAATATTGAGAGAAAGGATGATTCTATCAACAACAGATTTCTATCTATAAGAAAGGGTTATTAAGTGACGCCTCTTGACAATGCTCCACCCGATCTGGGAATCATCTGATTATCGATTATTGATTTGAAATATTTAATTTAAAAGGAAGAATCTCTTTATAATATGATTATGATTGTAATGTAATATAATCCCTCTAAAATTAAATAATATCAAGTAGTAATTAGCCAATGACACAACGGGCTTGTGTCGGTCATAGCCTTCCAACATGGTAGAAAGTGGTTCTTATTTTTAAATCATTGTCGTTTCGTGCTACAGCCGAGGGCTTTGATTTCGAAATAAGAAATACTTGTCTATTACATAGAGATGTGTACATTGAATTAGAATCTAAAGGTCGGTACGTGCTACAGCCGTGGGCCGTTGGAGACTGATTCAATTGTACGAAATGTTGTGTTAGACTTGACTTAGAATATTGAGTTTGTCATGCCACAGCCGTGACTCAATTATTCAAGAGGCTAAACTTATATTAGGGAATAATATAAGATGTAATTGACAAGAGTTGTCTGCCTATTGAACATCACATGACATTTCATGCCACAGCCGAGGTTGTGTGATGGAATGTAGGATCCCTATTCCCACTAGCATTATGAATGCTTAATTTTCACTTAGGGGGTTGAAAAATTTGATAAACTAGTGGGAGACACTTATGAATAAAGACCCAATTCATATAGTGTTTTGAAATGAAATTGAATATTTGCTAAGTGTTGTTATGTGTTTATCATTTACAGATTTACTATATTCGTCATGTCTTCTGCACTATCACTCCAGAGCATACTAGATGCTCACAAGTTGACTGGTCCTAATTTAGCTGTTTGTTTTCACTGTAACAAGTTGGGGCACTAGAAGAGGAACTGCAAGGTTTACCTTGCAGAATTGAAGAAGAAGGGTAGTGAGACTACCGCTTTTGATTCAGGCATGTTCATGATCGAAGTTAATATGTCACCAGGTCAAATTTCTACTTGGGTATTAGATACCGCCTGTGGTTCTCATATTTGCAATTCGTTGCAAGGACTAAAGGGAAGTAGGACTCTTGAAAAAGATGAGGTGATTCTACGTATGGGCAATGGAGCAAGGGTTGCGGCCATATCTGTAGGATCATTTAGTTTACATATGCCTACGGGCAAGACTATTATTTTGAATAATTGTTATTACGTTCCCTCTATTGTGAGGAATATTGTTTCTATTCCTATGTTGGATGTGGATGGTTTTTCATTTATTATTAAGAATAATGAATGTTCTATCCTTAGAGATAATGTTCTTTTTGGACGTGGCATTTTAAATAATGGTCTGTATGTATGTGACGTAGAGCATGATTTACTTCAGATTGAACAAACTAATAAAAGAAAACGAGATGATGAAAATCTGACCTATTTATGACACTGTAGGCTAGGTCATATTAGTGAAAATAGACTGCGGACATTGCATAAGGAAGGGTTACTTGACCCCTTTGATTTTGAATCATATCCTACATGCGAGTCTTGTCTATTTGGTAAAATGACCAAATCTCTATTTAGTGGACATGGAGAGAGGGCTACAGATTTGCTAGGATTGGTACACACAGATGTATGTGGACCAATGTCTACGCAAGCCATGGGTGGATTTTTGTACTTCATTACTTTTATAGATGATAGATCTAGATTCAGATATGTGTATTTGATGAAACACAAGTCTGAAGCCTTTGAAAAGTTCAAAGAATATAAACATGAAGTGGAGAAACAAACCAAACATAGTATTATAACTCTTCGATCAGATCGAGGTGGTGAATACTTGAATGGAGAGTTTCTAGATTATCTCAAAAAAATGGTATAGTCTCCCAGTGGACTCCTCCATATACTCCACAGTTAAATGGGGTATCCGAAAGGAGAAATCGAACTTTGTTAGACATGGTTCGGTCCATGATGAGCTATGCGAATCTTCCAGTATTCATATGGGGTTATGCATTGGAAACCTTAGCATATTTACTGAATAAGGTGCCTTCCAAATCTGTTCCTCAAACACCATATGAGATACGGAAAGAAAGGAAACCGAGTCTTAAACACATTAAGATTTGGGGATGTCCAGCTTATGTCAAGAAAGTTAACCCAGATAAGCTGGAATCTCGATCCGTAAAATGTAATTTTGTGGGATATCCTAAAGAGACTTTGGGGTATTACTTTTACACCGATCATCGGGTGTTTGTCTCCAGACATCCTACCTTCTTGGAAAAGGAGTTTATCCTTGAAGGAAATAGTGGGAGCAAAATTAAACTTGATGAAGTTCAAGAAGCACAAACTACTATGAATCAAGTGGAAACACCTGTTCAGACTGAACAACCTTCTGTAGAATAGCCCATTCGTAGGACAGGGAGAGTGTCTCGCCAACCTGAGAGGTATTATGGCCTTGTCA
Source organism: Apium graveolens (assembly GCF_009905375.1). Lineage (NCBI taxonomy): Eukaryota > Viridiplantae > Streptophyta > Magnoliopsida > Apiales > Apiaceae > Apium > Apium graveolens. The sequence continues at coordinate 147,453,048 of NC_133647.1, forward strand.
TTGAGAATGACAATGAGTTGTCAATCATTGAAGATGACGACCCTGTGACCTATAATGAGGCTATGAGTAGTGTTGACTCAGAGAAATGGCATAGTGCCATGAAATTCGAAATGGAATCTATGTATACCAACCAAGTATGGACTCTGGTTGAGGCGCCTGAAGGTGTTAAGCCTATTGGGTGCAAGTGGGTATACAAAAGAAAGATTGGAGCAGATGGCCAGGTGGAGACCTATAAGGCCAGGCTCGTGGAAAAAGGATTCAAACAAAGGCAAGGGATTGACTTTGATGAAACTTTTTCGCCTGTAGCCCTGTTAAAATTAATTCGGATTTTGCTTGCGATTGCTGCTTACTACGACTATGAGATCTGGAAAATGGACGTGGAAATGGCCTTCCTCAATGGGGAACTTGAGGAGGAAGTGTATATGACACATCCAGAGGGTTTTCTTTCAAGGGAAATGAACACCTAGTGTGTAAGCTGCTGCGAACCATATATGGTTTAAGGCAAGCTTCTCATAGATGGAACATCCATTTTGATGAGACAATCAAATAGTTTGGTTTTATCAAAAACATAGATGAACCATGTGTCTACATGAAGGTTAGTGGGAGCGCGGTAACATTTCTTGTATTGTATGTGGATGACATACTTCTTATAGGAAATGATATACCGATGCTACAATCAGTCAAAGTATGGCAATCAAAGAACTTCACCATGAAGGACTTGGGAGAAGCATCCTACATTCTCGGTATGAAGATCTATAGAGATAGATCTAGAAGAATGATAGGTCTTACCCAGGGTACATACATCCAGAAAGTGCTTAAAAGGTTTAGCATGGAAAACTCCAAAAGAGGTCTCATACCGATGAGCCATGGAGTGTCCCTTTCCGAAAAAATGTCTCCTAAGACACCTGAGGAAAGAGAGCGTATGAGTAAGATTCCTTATGCTTCAGCAATAGGATCTATTATATACGCGATGTTGTGTACAAGGCCTGATGTTGCTTATTCTATTAGTGTGATGAGCAGATATCAGTCCAATCCAGGTGAAGACCACTGGAAAGCAGTGAAAAACATCCTTAAGTACTTGCGAAGTACTCAGAACATTTTTCTTGTTTTTGGTGGTGAATCTGAGTTGAAAATATAGGGTTATAATGACTCTAGTTTTCAATCAGAAAGTGATAGCAAATCCATGTCAGGGTACGTGTTTACTCTGAATGGTGGTGCGATTAGTTGGAAGAGTTCCAAACAGTCTACAACGGCTGACTCCACAGCGGAAGCAGAATATATAGCTGCAAGTGAGGCTGCAAAAGAAGCCATTTGGATGAGGAAATTTGTTTCTGAGTTGGGAGTTATTCCTAGCGTTGAAGAGCCTATTGTGTTGTATTGTGATAACAACGCAACAATAACACAAGCCAAGGAACCTAGGTCTCATAGAAATTCCAAACATGTCTTGCGGCGCTTTCATCTGATTAGGGAGATTGTTGAAAGAGGAGATGTCAACGTCGAGAGAGTTGACACACATAACAACGTAGCAGACCCACTCACAAAGCCACTTTCTCAGAGTCACTTTGATCGTCATAAAGACAAGATGGGTATTAGATACCAGAGTGATTGACTTTAGTACAAGTGGGAGATTGAAAGAGATATGTCCTTAGTCCAATCATGTATGAGGATTTAGGAATAACTTTTATGTAATCTGTTTTGATTTCATTGATATTAATAAAAGACTTGTTTTGTTTTTATTACGGGCTCTATCTATTTAAATGTTTAAGTAAGATATACCACAGTTTAGAGTAAAGCTTTTTATGGATTGTGATGAGATCATAATAATGAGACCTAAAAGATGATAACTCTAAACTTAAATAGTTCCTGGTCGTAGGATTACTAACTGGTAATTAATAATCTGCAAAGATCGGTACATACTATGCTTGCTTCTTTATGAAGGATGTCTGTTCTCATAGACATTTGTGTGGTGACACTATAGCTAGTATGTAGGTGCTTATTATAGAATAAGTTCACAGAACATGACTCACACAGCTGAACAACTGATGGAGTTCACTCACGTGTCAGCAGTTGTTCACATAGTGATAGTTGTACAAGTATCCTTAGACTTGAGGTCATCATAGTCATCTTGTGTACACTGAACTATGCTTTTGGTTTAGTTCTTAGTCTCAAGGGACAATTATAAGGGCTCTACTGGGTATAGGAATTTGTACACGAAGATAGTGTATGATCAATAAAGGATCTACCCCTTCCAGTGAAGGAAGAGAATGTTCAGTGCTGATCTACTTATGCTAGTTCAGGAATCTCTAGCCAGAGTGAATGAAATTAGAAAGGAGTTTCTAATTTACATTAAATAGAACTAAGCATAGTGAATGGGAAAGCAAGTGATTAAATAAGATAGGCTTGACACAAGTTCCATGCCTTGTATTTAATCGCGACATTGCAGGGTAGAAGGAATTGATTGTACGGTAACTACTCACTGAATAGGTTCTTGGTATTCTAAGCAGTGAATTCGTATTATCCGGATAGTCACGATATGCTGAGAAGTATCCCTCACGATGTAGAATAAATATGATTAATCAATTAATCATATTTAATGAATTAGAGAATTTATATAAATAATGATAAAATAGTTTTATTATTATTTATTTCTACTACCGGCTTAATATTGAACCTACAGGGTCACACCATAAAAGAGAATGATTTAATGGTGGAGGAATTAATTAATAATGGCTGATAATTATTTATTTATGAAATAAATAATTAATTGGAAAATTTAATAATCGATTAAATGAGATTTAATTGATTAAAAAATTAATTAAGAAAAGGTTCTTAATATTATTAATTAAGAATTTAATTTTTGGAAATTAAATCAAGTGAGAGAATTATTTCTAAAGAGTTTAGAAAAAGGATTAATAATTAAAAGGTGTTTTAATTATTAGTGAGAATAATAAAGGGTTAATAATAATAATATTTTATGGGAAAATTTTCAGCTGAAAATTTTGCCTATAAATATACTATTATAGACCCTATTTTTGCCTCAACCAAAAAGATTTACAAAACCCTAATTCTCTCCATCTCCTCCTCCTCCATTACATCGTTTTCTTGGTGGATACCGGTGGAGTGCTTCACACTTGAGGAGCAACTGCTAAGGATCTCTGTTCATCATTTTTGGATCACCATTAAAGACCTCCATCTTTCCATTAACGTAAATCTTCTTAAGGTAAACATACTAAACTACGAATTAAATATTATTTTTCGCATGGATCCTGCGGAGGGTTTCGGTTTTTTTTTAAGATTTAAATTTACGTTTTCGCTGTGTTTATGTGCTAAAAACCCTTCATGAAGAACAAGCTCTAGTGTGCAAATGAGATTAAAGCTGTGTTAAGGGAAAAGTTAGAAAAGAATGAAGTCAATTTGAAATCTTTCAAGAATGCATCTGAGTTGGTTGGACAATACCATGAGAAGAACAAGCCATGTGCAAATATTGCTATTGGTCTTGATTATGATGCCTTGAACAACAAGAAGAAAGCGGTAGGTGAAAAAGGGAAAGCAAATAAAAATGAAGATGTTCTAGCTATGCTGAAAAAGGTTGGCTCACCTATGTTTAAATCATGTGAAGTAGATTTCAGTGAAGAGGAGTTGATCATAAAGCAAGAAATTGCTGATGAAGACTATGAGAAGAAAAATACAGAAACAGATAAGAAGCTCATGGATAAATAAGATTCCAAGACACTTGTCAAGGAAACAAAAACTGAAGATGCAAGAAAGAAGAAGAAGAATAGAAATAGGAAGATTGGGATAAACAAAAGCAACAATTTTGCTTATGTTGCAGATGCTCCAAGGAAGAAATATGAAAAGTGTGGCTCTGTGAATCACATAACTCACCCTTGTAAAAAGGTTATTAGCAAGCTAGCTGAAGGAGCCTGCAAGTATAATGAAGCCAAGGCAAATGATCCCTATTCATTTTGTGATAAGTTTGACTGCATTCCCTGTAACATAAAAGTAATGAAAAGTTGCCATAAGCTGATAAGAGATCTCAAAGAAGTCAGTATTAGATCTAAAACTATAAGGGAAAATGCACAAACATCTATGAATGCTATTCTTTCTGAAACTTTTAACTCTACTTCTGCTAAATCAGATAACAAGAAGAAAGTACCCAACACTGCTTGGGTTCCTAAACACACTTAAAACTCATTGTGTGCAGGGAAAAATGAAGAAGGTCATATGGATCATAGACAGTGGATGCTCTAGGCATTTGACAGGTGATAAGGCCCTGCTATCACAATTTGAGGAGAAGGTTGTCCCTTTGGTGACCTTTGGCAACCCCTTTGGTGACCTTTGGAGACAACAACAAAGGATTCACAATGGGATATGACAAGATTGTTTCTGGAAATATTGTCATTGATGATGTAGCATTGGTAGCTGGTCTTGAAGTAAATCTTCTCAGTGTTAGCCAGTTTGCAGACAAAGGTTTTAAAGTTTTATTTGACAAAGAAGAATATCTTTTCATCAGCAAGAAAATCAATGAAGTTGCTATGAAAGGAGCCAGGAAAGGAAGCTTGTTTTTTGCAAACTTGGACTCAACAAATGAGAATGGAATTTGTTGCTTCTACACCAAGGAATCCATAGAGCAAAGGAAGTTATGGCATGAGAAACTCTCTCATCTCAACTACAAGGCAATCAACACTCTGGTCAAGAAAGAGTTGGTGAGAGACATGCTAAAATTAGAGTTGTCTCAATTTGAAGTCTGTGAAGCTTGTCAGAAAGGTAAAATGAAAAGATCAAGTCACAAGTCAAAAATTGTGAATTCCATAAGTACACCATTGCAACTTATTCACATGGACTTGTTTGGGCCAGTAAATGCCTTATCAATTTCAAGGAGCAAATATGCACTTGTGATGGTGGATGACTACTCAAGATACACTTGGGTAAAAAATATGTATTCTAAAGATGAGACTCCACACATCATAATTGAGCACATAAAGAAAATAGAGAAACAGACTGAAGATCAAAATTATGTGAAGAGATTGAGAAGTGATAATGGAATAGAATTCAGAAATACAACATTAAGTGAATTCTGCAATAACAAAGGCATTGTTCAAGAGTTTTCTGCTGCTAGAACACCTCAACAAAATGGGATAGTTGAGAGAAAGAACAGAACATTAGTAGAAGCTGCAAGAACAATGCTGCAAGATGCCAATCTGCCAACTAATTTTTGGGAAGAAGCTGTAAATACTGCATGCTACACTCAAAACAGATATCTCATTAACAAGAGTCATGGAAAATCACCTTACTCAATCATGTCTAAGAGAAAGCCTACTATAAATCATCTTCATGTGTTCAGAAGCAAGTGTTACATTTTTAAAGACAACTCTAAATATGTGGAAAAATTTGACTCAAAAGTGTTTGAAGCAATTTTTTTGGGATATTCATTGGGAAGAACTGCCTACAATGTCTATGTAATTGATCAAAAGAAAATCATGGATAGCACAGATGTGACTTTTGATGATGACAGGTGTCCAGGCTTGGAATGCCTTGATGATAATGAATTTGAAGCCCTTGTATTTGAAAATCTCAACATTAACAGTGATTCTGATGAAGAGGATGAAGGCAATACACAACAGATGATGAATGAAGAGACTACTGAACAGGAAAATCATGAAAATAGAAGCTCATCTCATACACCTAAATTTGATAGCACAAACTCAGGGGGAGAAAAAGAAGAAGGATCAACTTGTCATACCAATAATGAAGAAAATGATGAAGGCACCAGTCAACAAACTCACACCAGAAAATGGGATAGGAGTCACAATCAAAATGCAATAATTGGTGATCCCAATGCTGGTTGTAATAACCCCAAAAATTTTGAACTTTTTGTAACCTTTATGAATAGTGATTTTGCTGATTATGCTGAATAAGAAAATTTTTCATGCCACACTATGTAGGGGTTCTTCTATTGTTATTCTGAGATCTTATTAGTACTCTATATGGTATATAAGTGTATGTAAAGATCGTCATAATCCAAATTCGAACACTTTGATTTTTCCCGAAAATCCACCAGATACCGAAAGAATTGAGTATAAGGTAACAGGATAAGAAGGATTTAAATTCAAGGATTATAAGAGAGGATCAAAAAAGGAATATAATGTATTAAGAAAGATTAAGGAAACCCAAGTAATAAGATCCTGGGTATGATCCCTCAAACGATAAACGAGAACGAAAGTTAAGCGAACCGTATAGCTGATCAGCGGTCATTAGCCAAGTAATTAAGAGCTAATCAAAGAGGTTAGTGATGATGATGTCATCAAACCAATAAGAAGAGGACAAGCATGGGAATATGACATAAGAATGATGACCTAAGCATGACCAAAAGGGAAGGAATTGTTGGATGATTGTGAGCCACACAATTTTTACCATGCTAACATCCTAATTAACAAGCAAATCATCACACAAATACCTAGGCAACCAAACAAGAAGCATTTCTTCTCCCCCCTCATTCTTGCTCTCGGCTTTTCCATGAAAAACAAAGGAAAATTTTCAAAACTCAAGCTACACACCTTCAAAAATCAAGAGGTTTGTTTCTTTAGCTTCCATAATTCATAATTTAGATGAGCTATAAGTTTAAGCTCAAGATTCCATGTTTAACATAGCTAATCAATTCATCAAAGTTCTTGGTGAATAGTGTTTTCAAGAAACTAACTTTGTGTTTTCTTATGTTTTCTTCAAGATCCAAGCTTAGTAGAGATATTTAGTGGTTATTTAAGGCTTCCTAAGTGATTCTCCACTCTCCAAGGAAGGTATAATCCCTCCAAACCCTAACTTTAATTTGAGTATTTGGTTTGGTTTTGTTTTTTATAGTTCATAAGAGCATGATTCTTGTATGTTTAGAGTTTGGTTGGAATTATAATGATTTTGGGTTATAAATCTTGGTTGTTGATTGATGAACCTTAAGTATAGTTAGTAGCTCTTGTTGTGATTGAATAAGATGGATAAAACATGAAGTAATGGACTGATTTAATAGGATTTGGATGAAGTTTGGTTTTATGGTTGATTTGTGGTTGAATGATGGTGAATGGTGTTGATTGGTGGTGGTTTAATATTGAATTGATTGGGTAAAAACTTGGTAATCGCGTAAACATAGCCGTCGTAATGCCCGATTTACTTTAGACTGTTTTTGTTCTTAACATCAGGACCCGTGAACTCACTGTTAGGTTTTCACCATTGCCATGATTAGATATTTCATGTTACGAGCTTCGTTTTGATATGTGGTTCGCTTGAATCCGATGTACGGTTTAGGAGAAACGACCGTTTTAAGTAACGGCGTTTCGCGAACGGACCATTACCCCTCGCCTTACTTTGAAACCTTGGTTAAGGCCCTTAAATGACTAATTGGTTAAGGCCCTTAATAGGTTATCGGACCCACTCTAAGCTTAAGTCTATCCGGGAGCACTCAGGCAAGTTTTCTAACCGTTATACTGTTGTTGTGATGTAAATATATGTATATGCATTATCTTGTGATAAGTGCATGATTGTTATTAGCAAATCTTGTGATATATTGGAGCATGTGATATGGTATATATGCATGTCTGTTTCGTAATCTTGATATCTAATTGTTGACTCAATTGCTTATAAGTTGCATAATACCTATGCTAGAGATAAGCAGTAGTTGCGTATACCCTTAGTATAGGGGACCCAAAGGTGAACATTTTCTAAACCGCGAGTCGATGTTCCCGAGTATATTATATATATATATATAGATATAGTTTTCAAAACTATTAATCGAATAAGATTTATTCGATAACTTTATTTTTATTAATGAATATTACTTGGAATATTCATTCGAGGACTTATGACTCTGTTATTCTATTTAATGAATATACTTTGAATATTCATTCTAGGATTTATAACTCTATTTATTCTATTTAATGAATATTATTTTGAATATTCATTCAAGGACTTATGACTCTGATTATTTACTAAATAATATTCTTTATTTTATTAAAGAATAATGTTTCGATAATCAAACTTTTTTTCGATTATTCAAATAAAGATAGTACTTTCGTATAAGTATATCTTTGGTTATTTAATATTTATTTCAAGTATGAGTTTTAAAACTTCTACTTCAAATTATTTATATAGAGATTATCCTTATGGGAATATTATTTAAATAATAATATTCAGATATTTTCTAATATATCGGGATTGATTATGTCATTAAATCAGTATTACTCCAAACATTCTTAAAAATGTTTTCGAGTCTTCAAAATGATTTTTAAAAGTTAGAGCGGATCCCAAAACTCATTTTGATATTTAAGATCTTCCTTTCGAAGAGGATTTAAATACTCGCTCAAAACCTGAGGGATCCGGCTCAGTGGTGTATTTTACATTCGCAACGAGGTTGTTGTTTTGAGAAAAAATCTTGATTACTTGCCCATCGTTCGGGAAGTAAGTTCATCTATTTGAGTCGGCATAAGCAACATGGGCTCAGTGGGCGTCCATGAAAGTGTAAGTGGCTCTGTGGGAGTCCATCAAATGCGTAAGTGGCTGAGTGGCAGTCCAGCATAAGGTCCTATTGCGTCCAGGGTGATGACCAGTGGGGAATTCGTCCATCTACTAGTAGAAAAGGTTACTTATTGGTATCTTTGCCTGATCAGCAAGATATCAGGTTTATGCCAAGGTTTTCTCCTTTCCAAATTCATTGGATATTGCAACTCTGTTTATAATTTTCATAACAGAGGTTTTCAAGGAGTGTATGAAATATATATAAGTGTATATATATATCGGGACTTAATGAAGTATCTCGTAACTTCATTATTTATAATGATATTTCAAAGATTGAATCTATCCAAGTCTTTTCTTGTAGTCTCATCTATGTGATGAACTTTTGAAACTGATTATACCTTGAACGGTGGTAGTTCAAGTAGTATTCAGGAAAGATATAAGTATATTGGAGTATCTTGTAACTTCATCTTTTAAACTTATATCTAGTAAATGATTATCTTATGCATGTCAAAGATTCTCAGAAAAACATTGAGACAAGGTTAGATATATGAGATCACCTTGCAACGATATTTTTATACAGTTATAAACTGGAACTCTGTGTATATTACACATGTCAGAGGATTTCAAAGATTGTGAAAAGTATATATATATATACTAAATATTTTGCGACTTGGTCGCGTTAAGATATCAGCTTGGTTCATTTCTTCTTGACCAAGACTTTCATGAGTACTATGAGAATGCTCATTTATTGTTAATTATTATACATATTATTTCGGTGGGCTTTTTGCTCACCCTTGCTTTCTTCTTTCATCACACAACAACAGATAGAAAAGATGAACAGGACCAAGCTCCCAATTCGCAAGCGGTTAGGAAACGTTCCACAGTTTTCTGGAGGCGTTGATGCCGCAGTAGCTGAGGTAGCAATTACCAATAGGCTAGGCTTTCAACTATTGATGAACCAGACTTATGTATATTATGAATTGTAATAATGGCAAAGAAAATGTAAATTTATTCAGAAACCCTTTTAAGGTGTAATGGCATATAATTGTGGAATAAAATGGCTCATGTTATTTTTGGATATTCATCTCTGAGACTATAACTTGTGGCGTGTGTGTTTATTATGGGGTCACAGTACGGAGTAGTTGATTGTTAATTAAGATTGGGTGTTATTAAGGGAAATGGAACTCGTGACAACCCGGATCCCCGACCCCGGATTTGGGGGTGTTACAGAAATGGTATCAGAGCTAAGCGTTATAAACCTCAGAGATGATATGACGTTAAAATAATAAGTTCACTAAGATAATAAGAACTCTTGCCAAGTTCATAGTCGGACTACCTAACGTAGTACTGACAGTTAAAACCCTTATGGGAACCCTTATAAATATCGTGATAGAAGCGTAGTTCGTTATCATATATGGTAGCGGGACTCCGAACCCTGAGGTTGAGGAGCAACAACGCGATGATGTTTTATTACTTATTGGAGATCAGATTGTGGATCCAATAGAGCGTCCTAACGCGGGACCGGATGATGTTAATATTGAGGATATAGCGGTTGAGGATGTTGTCCCAGAAGGGATTATTGCTGAGAAGGATCTCGTGGAGGATCCTAACAAGACTGAAGAGATGGTCGCTGAGGAATTGATAACCATGGTTAGAGCGACTACCAGAGGTAGGATTGGCCGGTCACTACCAGAGGTTCGTTCAAGTTTGTAAAGATAGTAGCCCCTTTAACGCGGCTTACTCGTAAGACTAAGAAGTTCGAATGGCAGAGAAATGCGAGAACAACTTTTAAGAACTGAAGCAAAGGTTGGTGACGGCCCCTATGATGGTGTTGCCGGATGGAAAAGGAGATTTTGTGATGTGTAGTGACGCTTCGCATAAGGAATTAGGGTGCTTCTTATACAACACAACAAGGTAATCGCGTACGCATCAAGACAATTAAGGGAATATAAAATTCGATATCCCCACCCATGAGCTTGGGCTCATGGCAATAGTTTTGCCCTAAAGATTTGAGGCACTACTTGTATGGAGAGAAGTGCGAGATTTGCATAAGCCATAAGTGCTCTAGTATATTGTCACGCAGGAAGAGCTCAACATGCGCCAGAGGAGGTGGTTAGAGCTAATCAAGGATTATGATTATGAGATTATTTATCAGCCAAGTAAAGCCAATGTGGTGGCTAACACCCTTAGGAGAGAGGAGAGACTCAAGATGAAAATATCTTTGGGAGAGTTGATAAGAGATTTTGAGAAAATGGAAATAGAAGTGAAGGTAACCGGAGCTAGTACCGAAAAGCTGTTTGAGATTGCAATACAGCCCAAATTATTGGAGAAGATCATATTGTGCCAAGAAAAAGTGATGAATAGAGGCATAGAACCAATGACCGGAGAAGAGATTAATACCTAGAAAGATGATGAGGGAATAATGAGGTATCCCTACAGAATTTGGGTTCCAAATGTTCAAGAGCTTAAGGACTGGATCTTAGATGAAAGTCATAGTTCGAGGAATAAGATTTAGGGCAAACCCTGAATGTGATAGTCAGGGAGGACGCCATCAAGATAGAAGGAACCCATAACATAATGAAGTGGAAAATGAGGATTTAGAACATGTAGGATGACCCCGATTATGGGGAGGATGAGAAAACATTTCATACGGAGAAAACAGAAGTCGAGCAAGATAGGGAGAACCAGGACGGTACTCCTATGGGGCAATTCATGGATCTGCCTAAACAAAACTTATACTTTTATCCCTAACCAACACCCTGAGGAAACAATGCGGTGAGAAATCCTTTCATGACCTTTAAGTCGCTAAGCTCTCAGAGTTCCAAGAAACAGGTTGACCCAGTCGAGGCAAGAGCCTGGCTAAAGGAAATATAGGAATCATTTGAGTTTCTAAATGATGGACGAATCACAAAAGACTGTTTTTGTCACTTACCCTCCTAAGAGAGAGGCCACCCTCTGGTGAAAGGCCAAGGAAGGCACAGAGTAAGAGATTATAATAAACTGATTTAAGTTCAGTCAATTGTTTTCAGGAAAGTACTTCCCAAGGTTATGGAGATAATGTAAAAGCTTTAACAAAGGCAGACGAGTATGATGAATTATGAATCTAAGTTCTAAAAGTTGTGAAGATTCATTCTGAGGACATGAATCCAGAATGACGGGATGTTTGAAATCAATGCTTATGTTGTGTTGGTTCATGAAATAATGATAAGAGAAAGGAAAATAAAAAGAAACTGAAGTGGAAAGGGATATAAAGGCAATAGAGTTTGAGGAATGATAAGGGAGTTGGGTATAAGGAAACCCTAAAGTCTCGTATCAATAGAAATAGAAAAGTATGTAATCGTCAGGATAAGGGTGATTCACCATGAGTTAAAATTGATGGTTGAAGGCATAAGAGATACATATATTTTATCCCCTGTAAGTTGGGAGGATTCGAGGAAACCTTGAGATAGTTCGAAGGATAAATAATGAGACGCAGATAGATTGAGGAGACAAGGAAGTAAGAAATTAGGAAAATTGGATGAAGGAAGTGACCTTCAAGAATGTGAAATGTAAGACCGGTGGCTTGATACCCAGAAAGAGAGACGCCAGGTATGAAAGATATCCCAACATTGAGATGACTGTTGAGATAAACAATAAAAGTAAATAAGGAATTATTAAGAAGAAGTTCACGTTGAACACGACCAATATCATCCAGGATATCCCTGTTGTCATTACCAAACTAGGAAAGAAAAGCGGGTAACCATTGTTATCTTTTGGAGGCCATATGGATTGACCTTAACTTGAATAAGGATGCTATGGTGACATTCGGTATAGACTATCGAGGTGGAAATGATTGAATAAGACACCCTTATCGGGGATACATGACTTGATTTATCTATGGACGGATACAAGTACCTTTTTAAAAAGGTGGAATTAAGGATGGAACCTCGATAACTTGAGATGAACCATAGAGGAATGCATAAAGGTTGGCATTTCACCCTTAATAGGGACAGTATGAGTTTTGATAGTATAGAATGAAGGATTAAGGCAACAACAATCTTTAAGGATCAGTGGAGAAATTTTTCAGAAGTATATAGACAATGATTCTGGTATTAGTAAACGGTATCTTGATATGCCCTGTGCCTAGGGTGTACCTGATGAAGGATTTAAGGATAACCTTAGAGGTTTTACAAGGAGAAAGGTAATATTCAAAGTTCTCAAGAATAGAAATTTTGATGAAGGATATATGACGTCATTATAATAATGCCAGGTGGGGCACGTGTTGAACCATAAGAAAGTATAGATCGATCTAATGAGGGTCGAGATTGGTGAAAACAAGAAGGACCCAAGATAAGAGACATCCTAAGTATGACCGAGAGTCAGTCGTGGCAATGTTCACATCTAAAGACTAAGGCAATGACTTATGGAAAAATGGTGATTTTTTTTCTCACCAGGACTTGAGAGAAGCATTTTCATATAAGCAGTGATTGAAATGAGGTAGAAAATTTAGTTGGAGGTGGTTAAAATTACATTAATTGTAAGAAAATTTTACTATCAGGAAAGGCCAAAGAGGTGGCCAACACTTTAAGTGTAAGAGGACAATTATCAGCGCTCGTGCCAGAGGAATACAGTGATAATGGTTAATTCCATGAAGGTTGTATTATGGTGTGAAAGATTGACATTCCTTCTGATGACTGTGCGGTACTCAACAGTAATAGTAGTTTGGTAAAGATTTAATTCATCTAATCGCCGTGAGCTGGCTTTCTATCTTAGAAGGTCCTATCTTGAGATAAGCCAGGAGCATGTTACGAAAGGACTAAATGAACCTTTGAGCTTCATGTCTCCCAGTAAAGAAATATGGTTAATAATGGTATTAGCCTGCTATCGTTTATTTGATTAAAACTCTTCTGCAATTTTATCTACTTCATATCATGTATGTACGTCAGGATCAGGAATGTTCTTAACGAATCATGAATGGTGATTATGTTACCTCCTTAGAAGGATTCGATATGATATGAATGGACTTCGTATGGTTAGCTATTAAAACTTCATGGAAAATGAATGACTACAGTAGGTCAACGGTGGGCCATAGTAATGCAGGAATGATTCTGCGAGTAATGAGCCGATTACTTTCAACCGTGAGAGTTGTATTGGAATAGATGTTGAGAGTGAGTACCACTAATCGGGTCGTGGTGGTGTATAAGTTATCATTGATAGGCTAATTAAGTCGATTATCTACCTATTGAATACTTATTCCTTCTTATCAATAGAGAGTCGTATTAGTATACGAGGAAGGTTGCGATGCAGGCATAGAATTCTAATAACGATGACGTCTAGAATGAAATCCCAGATTCGATTTTCGCTGTCGAGGGAGTTTTAACGGTGATTGTATTTAAGCTCGAGCGAGAGCATGGGTCCATAGGATGATGGACGGAATAGTAAATATCCAGGCACATGAATTACGATGTTATAATACTTGATGTTGATATATATACATATATGTTTTGTTCTCCTATGACAAACCTCTATAGTTTAGAGGTAGATTCCAAGCCAGATATTTGTGGCAGTACTTTTTCATATACAATTCTCTTCAATTCGTTCTTTTCTCTCCTTTTTATTTTGTATAAGCTGAGAAGAACAACCCTTCTAGAAGGGGAGGTATTGCCGAATGACTATCTATCTGTGTGATAGAAGCCTAGTAGGATACCATCTATTGTTTAATTGCTTGTCAAGTACCAAAGGCTGGCCACCTTCTGTACTAACTATGCAATTGAACAAGTGTTCATGATCATAGTGATCTCTCAATAAATTCTTTTACTTCTATATGATGGATCAAGCTTTCGAAGATAGAAGTAGTTAGAAAAAGGGGTAGTATGAGTATGGTGGTATTAGAAATGGAAACACATTCGTGATACTAAGGTTGACGCGTGTATTAAAATGTTATAGAACGCTAACGAGCAAAAGTGTAACCAGTATAATATTAGGAACGGAAGATAGTAACGATTACAAACTGGAAAAGAATGGGTATTGAGAAGCAAAAAGCTATAATGCTAGAAGCTATGATGAGAGTCTGTGCCATAGACTTGAAAGAATTTGGAATGGTCACTTAATACGGATTGAGTTTTCTCACGATAATAGATCGTATGACAGTATCGAGATGTCGCCTTATGAGATCCTTGAGGGAAGACAATGTCGATCTCCCTTATGTTAGGATGAAGTTGTAGAGCGCAAGATGCTCAGACCCGCAGTAGTCCAAAGGACCAAGGATATAATAGATCTAATCAGAGGACGGCTGGTAGTAGCCCAAGATGGACATAAGAAGTATGTTGATTTGACACGAAAGGACAAAGAATAGGAAGTAGGGGACCTAGTGCTATTATAGGTATTCCCTTGGAAAGGATGGATGTGGTTCGGAAAGAAAGGAAAGCTAAGCCCACGAATTGTTGGACCCTTTGAGATACTAAGACGGATTGGGAAGTTAGCTTACGAGCTAGCCTTACCCCCGAACCTACAACAAGTTCAAAATGTGTTCCATGTGTCAATGCTAAGGAAGTATCATCGGGATGCCAAACACATAGTGGAGTACGAGCAGGTGGATATGCAACCAGATCTGACTTACGTGGAGCAACCAGGAAGGATTATAGATTGAAAAGGAACAAGTGCTTAGGAGAAAGGTTATCGTGCTAGTCAGGGTGTTGTGGCAGAACCACAATGTGGGAAAATTGACTTGAGAGTTAGAAGGCGCAATGCTAGAAAAGTACCCCCATTTGTTTTTCTATCTGATTCCGGGACGGAATCCTTTTAAGGAGGGGAGACTGTAATAACCCCAAAAATTTTGAACTTTTTGTAACCCTTATGAATAGTGATTTTGCTGATTATGCTGAATAAGAAAATTTTCCATGCCACACTATGTAGGGGTTCTTCTATTGTTATTCTGAGATCTTATTAGTACTCTATATGGTATATAAGTGTATGTAAAGATCGTCATAATCCAAATTCGAACACTTTGATTTTTCCCGAAAATCCACCAGATACCGAAAGAATTGAGTATAAGGTAACAGGATAAGAAGGATTTAAATTCAAGGATTATAAGAGAGGATCACAAAAGGAATATAATGTATTAAGAAAGGTTAAGGAAACCCAAGTAATAAGATCCTGGGTATGATCCCTCAAACGATAAACGAGAACGAAAGTTAAGCGAACCGTATAGCTGATCATCGGTCATTAGCCAAGTAATTAGGAGCTAATTAAAGAGTTTAGTGATGATTATGTCATCAAACCAATAAGAAGAGGACAAGCATGGGAAGATGACATAAGAATGATGACCTAAGCATGACCAAAAGGGAAGGAATTGTTGGATGATTGTGAGCCACACAATTTTTACCATGGTAACAACCTAATTAACAAGCAAATCATCACACAAATACCTAGGCAACCAAACAAGAAGCATTTCTTCTCCCCCCTCATTCTTGCTCTCGGCTTTTCCATGAAAAACAAAGGAAAATTTTCAAAACTCAAGCTACACACCTTCAAAAATCAAGAGGTTTGTATCTTTAGCTTCCATAATTCATAACTTAGATGAGCTATAAGTTTAAGCTCAATATTCCATGTTTAACATAGCTAATCAATTCATCAAAGTTCTTGGTGAATAGTGTTTTCAAGAAACTAACTTTGTGTTTTCTTATGTTTTCTTATGTTTTCTTCAAGATCCAAGCGTAGTAGAGATAGTTAGTGGTTATTTAAGGCTTCCTAAGTGATTCTCCACTCTCCAAGAAAGGTATAACCCCTCCAAACCCTAACTTTACTTTGAGTATTTGGTTTGGTTTTGTTTGTTATAGTTCATAAGAGCATGATTCTTGTATGTTTAGAGTTTGGTTGGAATTATAATGATTTTCGGTTATAAATCTTGGTTGTTGATTGATGAACCTTAAGTATAGTTAGTAGCTCTTGTTGTGATTAAATAAGATGGATAAAACATGAAGTAATGGACTGATTTAATAGGATTTGGATGAAGTTTGGTTTTATGGTTGATTTGTGGTTGAATGATGATGGAATGGTGTTGATTGGTGGTGGTTTAATATTGAATTGATTGGGTAAAAACTTGGTAATCGCGTAAACATAGCCGTCGTAATGCCCGATTTACTTTAGACTGTTTTTGTTCTTAACATCAGGACCCGTGAACTCACTTTTAGGTTTTGACCATTGCCATGATTAGATATTTCATGTTACGAGCTTCGTTTTGATATGTGGTTCGCTTGAATCCGATGTACGGTTTAGGAGAAACGACCGTTTTAAGTAACGGCGTTTCGCGAACGGACCATTACCCCTCGCCTTACTTTGAAACCTTGGTTAAGGCCCTTAAATGACTAATTGGAGTATGAAACAATTATGTAAAGTGGATTAGGCAGTTGGTAGGGTACTCGCGAAAGAATAACCTTAAAATTCTTAATGGTTAAATTATTAAAAATGGTGGAGCCGAGGATACTCGAGCAACTTAAGTGAATCATTAAGCGCAAAAGCGAACGTTAGGGTTCAATTGGTTAAAGTCTAGTTTCTTAAGCGACGGGGGTTTAATTCCGACTTATGTTGTTGTTCATAGGTTATCGGACCCACTCTAAGCTTAAGTCTATTCGAAAGCACTCAGGCAAGTTTTCTACCCGTTATACTGTTGTTGTGATGTAAATATATGTATATGCATTATCTTGTGATAAGTGCATGATTGTTATTAGCAAATCTTGTGATATATTGGAGCATGTGATATGGTATATATGCATGTCTATTTCGTAATCTTGATATCTAGAGATAAGCAATAGTTGCGTATACCCTTAGTATAGGGGACCCAAAGGTGAACATTTTCTAAACCGGGAGTCGATGTTCCCGAGTATATTATATATATATATAGATATAGTTTTCAAAACTATTAATCGAATAAGGTTTATTAGATAACTTTATTTTTATTAATGAATATTACTTGGAATATTCATTCGAGGACTTATGACTCTGTTATTCTATTTAATGAATATTACTTTGAATATTCATTCGAGGATTTATAACTCTATTTATTCTATTTAATGAATATTATTTTGAATATTCATTCGAGGACTTATGACTCTGATTATTTACTAAATAATATTCTTTATTTTATTAAAGAATAATGTTTCGATAATCAAACTTATTTTCGATTATTCAAATAAAGATAGTACTTTCATAAAAGTATATCTTTGGTTATTTAATATTCATTTTAAGTATGAGTTTTAAAACTTCTACTTCAAATTATTTATATAGAGATTATCCTTATGGGAATATTATTTAAATAATAATATTCAGATATTTTCTAATATATCGGGACTGATTATGTCATTAAATCAGTATTACTCCAAACATTCTTAGAAATGTTATCGAGTCTTCAAAATGATTTTTAAAAGTTAGAGCGGATCCCAAAACTCATTTTGATATTTAAGATTGTAACACCCCCAAATCCGGGGTCGGGGATCCGGGTTGTCACGAGTTCCATTTCCCTTAATAACACCCAATCTTAATAAACAATCAACTACTCTGTACTGTGACTCCATAATAAACACACACACCACAAGTTATAGTCTCAGAGATGAATATCCAAAAATAACACGAGTCCTTTTATTCCAAAATTATATGACATTACACCTTAAAAGGGTTTCTGAATAAATTTACATTTCTTTGCCATTATTACAATTGATAGAGATACATAAGTCTGGTACATCAAAAGTTGAAAGCCTAGCCTATTGGTAGTTCCTACCTCAGCTACAGCGACATCAACGCCTATAGGAAACTGCGGAATGTTTCCTATCCGCTCGCGAATTGGGAGCTTGGTCCTGTTCATCTTGTCTATCTGATGTTGTGTGATGAAAGAAGAAAGCAAGGGTGAGCAACAAGCCCACCGAAATAATATGTATAATAATTAACAATATATGAGCATTCTCATAGTACTCATGAAAGTCTTGGTCAAGAAGAAATGAACCAAGCTGATATCTTAATGCGACCAAGTCGTAAAATATTCAGTATATATATACATATATACTTTTCACAATCTCATGTATAATATACACAGAGTTCCAGTTTATAACTGTATAAAATATCGTTGCAAGGTGATCTCCTATATCTAACCTTGTCTCAACGTTTTTCCGAAAATCTTTGACATGCACAAGATAATCATTTACTAGATATAAGTTTAAAAGATGAAGTTACAAGATACTCCAATATACTTATATCCGAATACTGCTTGAACTACCACCGTTCAAGTTATAATCAGTTTCAAAAGTTCATCACCCAGATGAGACTACAAGATAAGACTTGAATAGATTCAATCCTTGAAATATCATTATAAATAATGAAGTTATGAGATACTTCATTAAGTCCCGATATATATATATACACCTATATATATATACATTTCATACACTCCTTGAAAACCTCTGTTCTGAAAATTATAAACAGAGTTGCAATATCCAATGAATTTTGGAAAGGAGAAAACCTTGGCATAAACCTGATATCTTGCTGATCAGGCAAAGATACCAATAAATAACCTTTTCTACTAGTAGACGGACGAATTCCCCACTGGTCATCACCCTGGTCGCAATAGGACCTTATGCTGGACTGCCACTCAGCCACTTACGTATTTGATGGACTCCCACTGAGCCACTTACACTTTCATGGACGCCCACTGAGCCCATGTTGCTTATGCCGACTCAAATAGATGGACTTACTTCCCGAACGTTGGGTAAGTAATCAATTCATTTACCAAAACCGCAACTTTGTTGCGAATATAAAATACACCACAGAGCCGGATCCCTCTGGTTTTGAGCGTGTATTTAAATCCCCTTTAAAAGGAAGATCTTAAATATATAAAAAAATGAGTTTTGGGATCCGCTCTAACTTTTAAAAATCATTTTAAAGACTCGAAAACACTTTAAAGAGTGTTTGGAATAATGCTGATTTAATAAAGTAAACCAGTCCCAATATATTAGAAAATATCTGAATATTATTATTTAAATAATATTCCCATAAAGAATAATCTTTATACAAATAATTGAAGTAGAAGTTGTAAAACTTATACTTGAAATGAGTATTAAATAAGCAAAGATATACTTATACGAAAGTACTATCTTTATTTGAATAATCAAAAATAAATTTGATTATCGACACCTTATTCTTTAATAAAATAAAGAATATATTTCAGTAAATAATCGGAGTCATAGGTCTTCAAATGGATATTCAAATAATATTCATTAAATAATATGAACTGAGTCATAAGTCCCCGAATAAATATTCAAATAATATTCAGTTAATAAAATAAACTGAGTCATAAGCCCTCGAATGAATATTCGAAATAATATTCATTAAATAAAATAAAAGGAGTCATAAGCCCTCGAATGAATATTCGAATAATATTTAATAAAAAAAGGAGTCATAAGCCCCCGAATGAATATTCGAAATAATATTCATTAAATAAAATAAAAGGAGTCATAAGCCCCCGAATGAATATTCGAAATAATATTCATTAAATAAAATAAAAGGAGTCATAAACCCCCGAATGAATATTCGAAATAATATTCATTAAATAAAATAAAAGGAGTCGTAAGCTCCCGAATGAATATTCGAAATAATATTCATTAAATAATATAAAGTTATCGAATAAACCTTATTCGATTAATAGTTTTGAAAACTACATCAATATATATATATATATATATAAATATATATATATATATATATATATATATAATATACTCGGGAACATCTACTCCCGGTTTTAGAAAAGGGTTCACCTTTGGGTCCCCTACACTCAGGGTATACACAACTACTGCTTATCTCTAGCATAGGTATTATGCAACTAATAAGCATTTGAACCAACAGATATATAAATCAAGAATACGAAACAGGCATGCATATATATCATATCAACATGCTCCAATATATCGCAAGAATTTGCTAATAACAATCATGCACTTATCACAAGATAATGCATATACATATATACATCACAACAACAGTATAACGGGTAGAAAACTTGCCTGAGTGCTCCCGGATAGACTTAAGCTTAGAGTGGGTCCGATAACCTATGAACAACAACATAAGTCGGAATTAAACTCCGGTCGCTTAAGAAACTAGACTTTAACCATTTAAAGTCCTAACGTTCGCTTTCACGCTTAACGATTCACTTAAGTCGCTCGAGTACCCTCGGCTCCACCATTTTTAATAAATTAGCCATTAAGAGTTTAAAGGCGATTCTTTCGCGACCACCTTACCAACTGCCTAATCCACTTTACATAAATGTTTCATACGCCAAATAGTCATTTAAAGTCCTTAACCAAGGTTTCAAAGTAAGGCGAGGGGTAATGGTTCGGTCGCGAAACGCCGTTACATAAAACGGTCGTTTCTCCTAAACCGTACATCGGATTCAAACGAACCACATATCAAAATGAAGCTCGTAACATGAAATATCTAATCATGGCATTGGTCAAAACCTAACAGGGAGTTCTCGGGTCCTGATGTTAAGAGCAAAAACAGTCTAAAGTAAATCGGGCATTACGACGGCTATGTTTACGCGATTTCCCAATTTTTTACCATTCCAAATCATATCAATCCAACTACCAATCAACAACAACTCAAGATACACATCAATGCTACTGATTTCAGTCATAATAAGCTCAAGGACCTCAATCCAATCATATATTATAACATCTCCAAATTCAACTAAACTACTTAACAATTAAGCTCGAATCATGCTTATCATTCAAATTACTACTCATCCATCCAAACCATCTCCAAACTTCAACATTAAAACTTATTACTAAAGGGTGTGAAGATTTATACCTTTCTTGGAGGGTGTAAATTTACTAGGAAGCCTTATGGAGCCTCCTACAAGCTTGATCTTTTCAAAGAAATCAAGAACACAAAGTTAGGCTTTAAAGTTTCTAAAAGTCCGATTGAAAGAACTGTAAAAATGAGGGTCTTAACCTGCTTATTTGGACGAGACTTGTGAACAAGAGTTGTAGGCCATATCAATACCTTTCCAACGAGCTATATAACACAACATTTGAGTGAGTATTGAAGGAGATATGGTAGTTTGAAGTTTCTGTGTTTATTTTGGCCGAGAGCTTGATGAAGAAAAGGGAAGAGCTTTTGTGTTTTTTGTGATTTGTTTTGATTTGCCTTGGTTGGTTGACTTTTGTTTTGTTTTAATCATTTTTAACCATGAAAAAAAATTGTGTGGTTATAAATCAACCACACTTCTTTCCCTTATGTCATGCTTTGGTCATCATGTGATGTCACCCTCCCCACTTGTCCTCTTCTTGTTGGTTTGATGACATCATCATCCCTAACCTCCTTGATTAACTCTTAATTGCTTGCCTAATGACCGCTGATCTGTTATACGGTTCGCTTAACTTTCGTTTTCGTTTATCGTTTGAGGGATCATACCCGGGATCTTATTACTTAGGTTTCTTTAACCTTTCTCAATACATTATATTCCTTTCATGATCCTCTCTTTTAATTCTTGAATTTAAATCCTTTTTATTCTGTTACCTTATACTCAATTCTTTCTGTATCTGGTAGATTTTCGGGAAAAATCAAAATGTTCGAATTTGGATTCTGACGATCTTTACATACACTTATTTATCATATAGAGTACTAATAATATCCCAGAAGATCAATAAAAGAGCCCCTACATAGTGTGGCATGAAAAGTTTTCTTATTCAGCATAATCAGCAAAACACTATTCATAAGGGTTTCAAAAATTTCAAAAATTGGGGTTATTACAGTCTCCCCTCCTTAAAAGGATTCTGTCCCGGAATCAGATAGAAAATGAATAGGGATACTTTCTTAGCATTGCACTTTCTAATTCTCAAGTAAATTTTCCCACATTGTGGTTCTTCCATCAAACTTTGAATAGTTTGATAACCCTTCTCCTAAGCACTTGTTCCTTTTTCAATCTATAACCCTTCCTGGTTGCTCCAGATAGGTTATGTCATGTTGCATGTCTATGCGCTCATATGCCCTCATTTGTCTGGCATCCGAATTATACTTCCTTAATATTGATACGTGGAACACGTTATTAACTTGCTACATGTTCGGGGGTAGGGCTAGCTCATATGCTAACTTCCCAGTACGTCTTAATACCTCAAAGGGTCCAACAATTCGTGGGCTTAACTTTCTTTTCTTTTCGAACCTCATCCATCCTTTCCAAGGGAATACCTATAACAGCACTAGGTCCCCTACTTCCTATTCCTTGTCCTTTCATATCAAATCAACATACTTCGTGTGCCCATCTTGGGCTACTACCAGCCGTCCTCTAATTAAATCTATTATATCCTTGGTCCTTTGGACCACTGCTGGTCTAAGCATCTTGCGCTCTGCAACATCATCATATCATAAGGGAGATCGACATTGTCTTCCTTCAAGGATCTTATAAGGCGACATCTCGATAATGACATATTATCTATTTTCATAAGAAAACTCAATCCGCGTTAAGTGATCATTCTAAATTCATTCAAGTCTATTGCACAGACTCTCATCATAGCTTCTAGCACTATGGCTTTTGCTTCTCAATACCCATTCTTTTCCAGTTTGTAGTCATTACTATCTTCCGTACATAATACTATACTTGTTACACTTTTGCTCGTTAGCGTTCTATAACCTTTTAATAACCACGTCAACCTTAGTATCACGAACGCGTTAGAATCAGAATACCACCGTACTGATACTACTTCCTTTAGCTGCTTCCATCTTCGAAAGCTTGGTCCTTCATATAGAAGTAAAAGAATTTATTGAGATATCACTATGATCATGAACACTTGTTATATCGCATAGTTAGTACAGAAGGTGGCAAGCCTTTAGTACTTGACAAGCAATTAAACAATAGATGGTATCCTACTAGGCTTCTATCACACAGATAGATAGTCATTCAACAATACCTCCCCTTCTGGAAGGGTTGTTCTTCTCAGCTTATATAAAATGAAAAGGAGAGAAAAGAACGAACTGAAGAGAATTGTATATATAAATTATACTGCCACAAAATATCTGGCTTGGAATCTACCTCTGAACTATAGAGGTTTGTCATAGGAGAACAAATCATATACGTATATATATCAACATCAAGTATTATCGCATCGCATTTCACATGCTTAAATATTTTTGCTATTCCGTCCATCATTCTATGGACCCATGCTCTTCCTCGAGCTTATACACAATCACCTTTGAAACTCCCTCGACATTGAAAATCGAATCTGGGATCTCATTCTAGACATCATCGTTACTAGAATTCTATGCTTGCATCGCAACCTTCCTCGTATAGTCATACGACCCTCTATTGATAAGGAGAAATAAATATTCAATAGGTAAATAATCTACTTAATTAGTCTATTCAATGATAACTTATACATTACCATGACCCGATTAGTGGTACTCAATCTCAACATTCATTACAGTACAACTCTCACAGTTGTCATTGTCTCATTATTCATAGACTTATTGGAGCATTACTATGGTCTACCACTGACCTACTGTAGTCATTCATTTTCCATGAAATCTTCATATCTAACCATACAAAGTCCATACCTACCTTATCGAATTCTTCTAAGGAGTTAACATAATCACCATTCATAATTCATGAAGAACACTCCAGATCCTGGCGTACATTCATGACATGAAGCAGATAAAATTGCAGAAGAGTTTCAATCAAAGCAACGATAGCAGGTTAATACCCTTCTTAATCATATGCCTTTAATAGAAGACTTAACTCAAAGGTTCGTTTAGTCCTTCTTGAAACATGGTCCTGGCTTATCTCAAGATAGTACCTTCTAAGATAGATAGCCCGCTCATGGCGATTACACGAATTAAACCTTTACCCAACTACTATTACGGTTGAGTATTGCACAGTCATCAGAAGGAATGTCAATCTTCCGAACCGTAATACAACCTTCCCGGCTTCAACCATCATCACTGTATTCCTCTCGCACGAGCGCCTATAATTATCCTCTTACATTTAAAGTGTCGGCCACCTCTTTGGCCTTTCCTGATAGTAAAATTTCCTTACAATCAATGTCATTTTAACCACCTCCAACTAAATTTTCTACCTCATTTCAATCACTGCTTATGTGAAAATGCTTTTTTTAAGTCCTGGTGAGAAGAAAAAAAAATCACCATTTTTTTTCCATAAGTCATTGCCTTAGTCATTAGATGTGAACATTGCCACGACTGACTCTCAATCATACTTAGAACGTCTTTTATCTTAGGCCCTAATGGCCCTGAACAATTTCGACCTTTACTGGTTCGATCCATACTTTCTCGTGGTTTAACACGTGCCCCACTTGGCATCATTATAATTACGTCATATTTCCTTTATCAACATTTTTACTCTTGAGAATTTTGAATATTACCTTTCTCCTTGTAAAACCTCTAAGTTTATCCTTGAATCGTTCCTCCTGTATTCCCTAGATACAGGGCATATCGAAATACCCTTTACTAATACTAGAACCATTGTCTATATGTTTCTGAAAAATTTCCCCACTGATACTTAAAGGTTGTTATTACCTTAATCCTTTCCAATTCATACTGTCAAAACTCATACTATCCCTATTAAGGGTGAAATGCCAACCTTTATGCATTCCCTTAGGATTCATTTTAAGTTACCGATGTTCTATCTTTAATGCCACCTTTAAAAAGGTACATGCATCCTTCCATGGATAAATCAAGTCATATATCCCTGATAAGGGTATCTTATTCAATCATTCCCACCTCGATAGTATATGCCTAATTTCACAATAACATCTGTATTCAAAATGAGGTCAATCAATATGGCCTCCAAAAGATAACTACGGTTATCTACTTTTCTTGCTTGATTTGGTAACGATAACAAGGATATTCTGGAAGATATTGGTCGTGTTCAACATGAACTTCTTCTTAATAATTCCGTATTTACTTTTGTTGTTTATCTCAACAGTCATCTCAATGTTGGGATATCTCTCATACCTGGCGTCTCCCTTCCTGGGTATCAAGCCATCGGTCTTACACTTCACATTCTTGAAGGTCACTTCCTTCATCCAATTTTCCTAATTTCTTACTTCCTTCTCTCCTCAGTCTATCCGCGTCTCAATATTTATCCTTTGAACTATCTCAAGGTTTCCTCAAATCCTCCCAACTTACAGGGGATAAAATATATGTATCTCTTATTCCTTCAATCATCAACTTTAACTCATGGTGAATCACCCTCATCCTGACGATTACATACTTTTCTATTTCTATTGCTACGAGTCTTTAGGGTTTCCTCATACCCAACTCCCTTATCATTCCTCAAACTCTATTGCCTTTATATTCCTTTCCACTTCAGTTTCTTTTTATTTTCCTTTCTCTTATCATTATTTTATGAACCCACTAATCATTGACTTCAAGCATCACATCATTCTGGGATTCTTGTCATCAGAACGAATCTTGACAACTTTTACAACTTAGCTTCATATTTCATCATACTCGTCCGCCTTTGTTCTGACTCTAAAGCTTTTACACTATCTCCATAACCTTGGGAATTACTTTCCCGAAAACAATTGACTGAACTTTAATCAGTTTATTCTAACCTCTGGCTCCGTGCCTTTCTTGGTCTTTCACCAGTGGTGGCCCTTCTCTTAGGAGGGTAAGTGACAAAAATAGTCTTTTGTGATTCATCCATCATTTAGAATCTCAAATGATTCCTATATTTCCTTTAGCCAGGCTCTTGCCTCGACTGGGTCAGCTTGTTCCTTGGAACTCTAAGGGCTTAGCGACTTAAAGGTCCTGAAAGAATTTCTCACCGCATTGTTTCCTCAGGGTGGTGGTTGGGGATAATAGTCTAAGTTCTGTCTAGAAAGGTCCATAAATTTTTGTATAGGAGTACCGTCTCGGGCCTCCTTTCCTTACTCGACTTCTGTTTCCTTAGTCTGAACATTCCCTCCTCCTCCCCATAATCGGGGTCCTCCTACATATTTTAAATCCTCATTTTCCACTTCATCATGTTATGGGTTCCTTCTATCTTGATGGCGACCTCCCTGACTATCACGTTCAGGGTTTGCTCTAAATCTTATTCCTCAAACTAGCGTTCATCTAAGATCTCATCTTTAAGATCTTGAACATTTGGAACCCAAATTCTGTAGGAATACCTCATTATTCCCTTATCATCTTTCTCGGTATTAATCTCTTATCTATTTGTTGGCTCTCTGCCTTCATTCATCACTTTTTCTGGCACAATCTGTTCTTTTCCAATAATTCGGGCTGTATTGCAATCTCAAACAGCTTTTTGGTACCGGCTCCGGTTACCTTCACTTCTATTTCTATTTTCTCAAAACCTCTTATAAAATCTCTCAAAGACATTATCATCTTGAGTCTCTCCTTTTTACTAAGGGCATCAGCCACCACATTGGCTTTCCCCGAATGATAAAGAATCTCATAATCGTAATCCTTGATTAGCTCTAACCACCTCATTTGGCGCATGTTGAGCTCTTTCTGCGTGAAAATGTACTAGAGCACTTATGGCTTAGGTAAATCTCGCACTTCTCTCCATACAAGTAGTGCCTCAAATCTTTAGGGCAAAACTATTACCACGAGCCCAAGCTCATGGGTGGGGATATCGAATTTTATATTCCCTTAATTGTCTTGACGCGTACACGATTACCTTGATGTGCTGTATAAGAAGCACCTTAATTCCTTATACGAAGCGTCACTACAGATCACAAAATCTCCTTTTCCATCCGACAATGCCATCATAGGGGCCGTCACCAATCATTGCTTCAGTTCTTAAAAGCTGTTCTCGCATTTCTCTGTCCATTCGAACTTCTGAGTCTTATGAGTAAGCCGCGTTAAAGGGGCTACTATCTTTACAAACTTGAACGAACCTTTGGTAGTGACCGGCCAATCCTACCTCTGGTAGTCGCCCTAACCATGGTCATCAATTCCTCAGTGGTCCTTTATTCATTCTTGTTAGGATCCTCCACGAGATCCTCCTCAGCAACAATCCCATCTAGGACAACATCCTCAACCACTACATCCTCAATATGAACATCATCCGGTCCTGCGTTAGGACGCTCTATCGGATCCACAATCCGATCTCCAATTAGTAATAAAACATCATCGCGCTGTTGCTCCTCAACCTCAGGGTTCGGAGTCTCGCTACCATCTACGATAACGAACTACGCTTCTATCATGATATTTATAAGGGTTCCCATAAGGGTTTTAACTGTCAGTACTACGTTAGGTAGCCCGACTATGAACTTGGCAAGAGTTCTTATTATCTTAGTGAACTTATTATTTAAACGTCATATCATCTCTGAGGTTTATAACGCTTAGCTCTGATACCATTTCTGTAATACCCCCAAATCCGGGGTCGGGGATCCGGGTTGTCACGAGTTCCATTTCCCTTAATAACACCCAATCTTAATAAAAATTAACTACTCTGTACTGTGACCCCATAATAAACACACACACCACAAGTTATAGTCTCAGAGATGAATATCCAAAAATAACACGAGTCATTTTATTCCAAAATTATATGCCATTACAATAAATTTACATTTCTTTGCCATTATTACAATTGATAGAGATACATAAGTCTGGTACATCAAAAGTTGAAAGCCTAGCCTATTGGTAGTTCCTACCTCAGCTATAGCGACATCAACGCCTATAGGAAACTGCGGAACGTTTCCTATCCGCTCGCGAATTGGGAGCTTGGTCCTGTTCATCTTGTCTATCTGATGTTGTGTGATGAAAGAAGAAAGCAAGGGTGAGCAACAAGCCCACCGAAATAATATGTATAATAATTAACAATATATGAGCATTCTTATAGTACTCATGAAAGTCTTGGTCAAGAAGAAATGAACCAAGCTGATATCTTGACGCGACCAAGTCGCAAAATATTCAGTATATATATACATATATACTTTTCACAATCTTTGAAATCCTCTGACATGTATAATATACACAGAGTTCCAGTTTATAACTGTATAAAATATCGTTGCAAGGTGATCTCCTATATCTAACCTTATCTCAACGTTTTTCCGAAAATCTTTGACATGCACAAGATAATCATTTACTAGATATAAGTTTAAAAGATGAAGTTACAAGATACTCCAATATACTTATATCCGAATACTGCTTGAACTACCACCGTTCGAGTTATAATCAGTTTCAAAAGTTCATCACCCAGATGAGACTACAAGATAAGACTTGAATACATTCAATCCTTGAAATATCATTATAAATAATAAAGTTACGAGATACTTCATTAAGTCCCAATATATATATATACACCTATATATATATAAATTTCATACACTCCTTGAAAACCTCTGTTCTGAAAATTATAAACAGAGTTGCAATATCCAATGAATTTTGGAAAGGAGAAAACCTTGGAATAAACCTGATATCTTGCTGATCATGCAAAGATACCAATAAGTAACCTTTTCTACTAGTAGACGGACGAATTCCCCACTGGTCATCACCCTGGTCGCAATAGGACCTTATGCTGGACTGCCACTCAGCCACTTACGCATTTGATGGACTCCCACTGAGCCACTTACACTCTCATGGACGCCCACTGAGCTCATGTTGCTTATGCCGACTCAAATAGATGGACTTACTTCCCGAACGTTGGGTAAGTAATCAATTTATTTACCAAAACCGCAACCTTATTGCGAATATAAAATACACCACAGAGCCGGATCCCTCAAGTTTTGAGCGAGTATTTAAATCCCCTTTAAAAGGAAGATCTTAAATATATAAAAAAATGAGTTTTGGGATCCGCTCTAACTTTTAAAAATCATTTTAAAGACTCGAAAACACTTTAAAGAGTGTTTGGATTAATGTTGATTTAATAAAGTAAATCAGTCCCAATATATTAGAAAATATCTGAATATTATTATTTAAATAATATTCCCATAAAGAATAATCTTTATACAAATAATTGAAGTAGAAATTGTAAAACTTATACTTGAAATGAGTATTAAATAACCAAAGATATACTTATACGAAAGTACTATCTTTATTTGAATAATAAAAAATAAGTTTGATTATCGACACCTTATTCTTTAATAAAATAAAGAATATATTTCAGTAAATAATCGGAGTCATAGGTCCTCAAATGGATATTCAAATAATATTCATTAAATAATATAAACTGAGTCATAAGTCCCTGAATGAATATTCAAATAATATTCAGTTAATAAAATAAACTGAGTCATAAGCCCTCGAATGAATATTCGAAATAATATTCATTAAATAAAATAAAAGGAGTCATAAGCCCTCAAATGAATATTCGAATAATATTCAATAAAAAAGGAGTCATAAGCCCCCGAATGAATATTCGAAATAATATTCATTAAATAAAATAAAAGGAGTCATAAGCCCCCGAATGAATATTCGAAATAATATTCATTAAATAAAATAAATGGAGTCATAAGCCCCCGAATGAATATTCGAAATAATATTCATTAAATAATATAAAGTTATCGAATAAACCTTATTCGATTAATAGTTTTGAAAACTACATCAATATATATATATATAAATATATATATAATATACTCGGGAACATCTACTCCCGGTTTTAGAAAAGGGTTCACCTTTGGGTCCCCTACACTCAGGGTATACGCAACTACTGCTTATCTCTAGCATAGGTATTATGCAACTAATAAGCATTTGAACCAACAGATATATAAATCAAGAATACGAAACAGGCATGCATATATATCATATCAACATGCTCCAATATATCGCAAGAATTTGCTAATAACAATCATGCACTTATCACAAGATAATGCATATACATATATACATCACAACAACAGTATAACAGGTAGAAAACTTGCCTGAGTGCTCCCGGATAGACTTAAGCTTAGAGTGGGTCCGATAACCTATGAACAACAACATAAGTCGGAATTAAACTCCGGTCGCTTAAGAAACTAGACTTTAACCATTTAAAGTCCTAACGTTCGCTTTCGCGCTTAACGATTCACTTAAGTCGCTCGAGTACCCTCGGCTCCACCATTTTTAATAAATTAGCCATTAAGAGTTTTAAGGCGATTCTTTTGCGAGCACCTTACCAACTGCCTAATCCACTTTACATAAATGTCTCATACCCCAAATAGTCATTTAAAGTCCTTAACCAAGGTTTCAAAGTAAGGCGAGGGGTAATGGTTCGGTCGCGAAACGCCGTTACATAAAATGGTCGTTTCTCCTAAACCGTACATCGAATTCAAACGAACCACATATCAAAACGAAGCTCGTAACATGAACTATCTAATCATGGCAATGGTCAAAACCTAACAGACAGTTCTCGGGTCCTGATGTTAAGAGCAAAAACAGTCTAAAGTAAATCGGACATTACGACGGCTATGTTTACGCGATTTCCCAAATTTTTACCATTCCAAATCATATCAATCCAACTACCAATCAACAACAACTCAAGATACACATCAATGATACTGATTTCAGTCATAATAAGCTCAAGGACCTCAATCCAATCATATATTATAACATCTCCAAATTCAACTAAACTACTTAACAATTAAGCTCGAATCATGCTTATCAGTCAAATTACTACTCATCCATCCAAACCATATCCAAACTTTAACATTCAAACTTATTACTAAAGGGTGTGAAGATTTATACCTTTCTTGGAGGGTGGAAAGTTACTAGGAAGCCTTATGGAGCCTCCTACAAGCTTGATCTTTCCAAAGAAATCAAGAACACAAAGTTAGGCTTTAAAGTTTCTAAACGTCCGATTGAAAGAACTGTAAAAATGAGGGTCTTACCATGCTTATTTGGACGAGACTTGTGAACAAGAGTTGTAGTCCATCTCAAAACCTTTCCAACGAGCTATAGAAAACAACATTTGAATGAGTATTGAAGGAGATATGGCAGTTTGAAGTTGCTGTGTTTATTTTGACCGAGAGCTTGATGAAGAAAAGGGAAGAGCTTTTGTGTTTTTTGTGATTTGTTTTGATTTGCCTTGGTTGGTTGACTTTTGTTTTGTTTTAATCTTTTTTAACCATGAAAAAAAAATTGTGTGGTTATAAATCAACCACACTTCTTTCCCTTATGTCATGCTTTGGTCATCATGTGATGTCACCCTCCACACATGTCCTCTTCATGTTGGTTTGATGACATCAGCATCCCTAACCTCCTTGATTAACTCTTAATTGCTTGCCTAATGACCGCTGATTTGTTATACGATTCGCTTAGCTTTCGTTTTCGTTTATCGTTTGAGGGATCATACCCGGGATCTTATTACTTAGGTTTCTTTAACCTTTCTCAATGCATTATATTCCTTTCATGATCCTCTCTTTTAATCCTTAAATTTAAATCTTTTTTATTCTGTTACCTTATACTCAATTCTTTCTGTATCTGGTAGATTTTCGGGAAAAATCAAAGTGTTCGAATTTGGATTCTGACGATCTTTACATACACTTATTTATCATATAGAGTACTAAAAATATCCCAGAAGATCAATAAAAGAGCCCCTACATAATGTGGCATGAAAAGTTTTCTTATTCAGCATAATCAGCAAAACACTATTCATAAGGGTTTAAAAAATTGCAAAAATTGGGGTTATTACAAAGATCTTCCTTTCGAAGGGGATTTAAATACTCGCTCAAAACTTGAGGGATCCGGTTCAGTGGTGTATTTTACATTCGCAACGAGGTTGCTGTTTTGAGAAAAAATCTTAATTACTTGCCCATCGTTCGGGAAGTAAGTTCATCTATTTGAGTCGGCATAAGCAACATGGGCTCAGTGGTCGTCCATGAAAGTGTAAGTGGCTCAGTGGGAGTCCATCAAATGCGTAAGTGGCTGAGTGGCAGTCCAACATAAAGTCCTAATGCGGCCAGGGTGATGACCAGTGGGGAATTCGTCCATTACTAGTAGAAAAGGTTATTATTGGTATCTTTGCCTGATCAGCAAGATATCAGGTTTATGCCAAGGTTTTCTCCTTTCCAAATTCATTGGATATTACAACTCTGTTTATAATTTTCATAACAGAGGTTTTCAAGGAGTGTATGAAATATATATATATAGGTGTATATATATATCGGGACTTAATGAAGTATCTCGTAACTTCATTATTTATAATGATATTTCAAAGATTGAATATATTTAAGTCTTTTCTTGTAGTCTCATCTATGTGATGAACTTTTGAAACTGATTATACCTTGAACGGTGGTAGTTCAAGTAGTATTCGGGAAAGATATAAGTATATTAGAGTATCTTGTAACTTCATCTTTTAAACTTATATCTAGTAAATGATTATCTTATGCATGTCAAAGATTC
Organism: Apium graveolens; assembly: GCF_009905375.1. NCBI lineage: Eukaryota > Viridiplantae > Streptophyta > Magnoliopsida > Apiales > Apiaceae > Apium > Apium graveolens. The sequence goes on from NC_133647.1 coordinate 147,485,853, forward strand.
TCAGAAAAACGTTGAGACAAGGTTAGATATATGAGATCACCTTGCAACGATATTTTTATACAGTTATAAACTGGAACTCTGTATATATTACACATGTCAGAGGATTTCAAAGATTGTGAAAAGTATATATGTATATATATATACTAAATATTTTGCGACTTGGTCGCGTTAAGATATCAGCTTGGTTCATTTCTTCTTGACCAAGACTTTCATAAGTACTATGAGAATGCTCATTTATTGTTAATTATTATACATATTATTTCGGTGGGCTTTTTGCTCACCCTTGCTTTCTTCTTTCATCACACAACAACAGATAGAAAAGATGAACAGGACCAAGCTCCCAATTCGCAAGCGGTTAGGAAATGTTCCACAGTTTTCTGGAGGCGTTGATGCCGCAGTAGCTGAGGTAGCAATTACCAATAGGCTAGGCTTTCAACTATTGATGAACCAGACTTATGTATATTATGAATTGTAATAATGGCAAAGAAAATGTAAATTTATTCAGAAACCCTTTTAAGGTGTAATGGCATATAATTGTGGAATAAAATGGCTCGTGTTATTTTTGGATATTCATCTCTGAGACTATAACTTGTGGTGTGTGTGTTTATTATGGGGTCACAGTGAAAGTGTTTTTCCTAAATCCAATCATGTATGATGAGTTAGGAAGAACTTTCTTGTATTCCTATTTGATTTCATTTTGAATTAATAAAAGACTTGTTATATTTTTATGGGCTTTATCTATTTAAAGTGTATTAAATAAGATGTTCCATAGTTTAGAGTAAAGCTTCTAGAATTATAATGAGATTATAATAATGGGATCTAGAAGATGACAACTCTGGACTTAAACAGTTCCTAATCATAGGATAACTAATCGGATGTTAGTGGATCCGCAAAGATTGGTACATACTATGCTTGCTCCCTTCAGGAGGATGTCTGTTCTCATAGGCATTTGTGTGGTGACACTATAGCTGGTATGTAGGTGCTTATTAGGGAATAAGTTCACTGAACATGACTTGATAAGTTGAACAACTAATGGAGATTACTCACGTGTCAATAGTTATTCACTGAGTGATAGTTGTACAAGTGTCCTTAGACTTGAGATCGTTAAAGGTATCTTATATATAATGAACTGTGCTTTAGTTTAGTCCTTAGTCTCAAGGACATCCATTAGGTCTATTCTAGGCATATGGATTTGTGTATAGAGATAGTTAACGTCAATAGAGGATCTACCCCTTCCAGTATAGGAAGAGAATATCCTATGTTATTCTTAGTATGCGAGTTCTGGAATCTCTGGCCATAGTGTATGAAATTAGAAAGGAGTTTCTAATTTGCATGAATATGAACTTTGCATTATGAATAAGAAATCATATGATTAAATTTGATAGGCTTGACACAAGATCCATGCCTTGTATTTAATCGGGATATTATAAGGGTAGAAGGAATTCATTGTACGGTAACTAGTCACTGACAGGTTCTTGATATTCTAAGCAGTGAATTCATATTATCCGGATAGTCGCGATATGTTGAGAAGCATCACTCACGATGTAGAATAAATATAATTAATCAGTTAATTATATTTAGTGAATTTTAATATTCATATAAATAATTAATAAAAGTTTATTATTATTTATTTCTACTACCGGCATAATATTGAACCTACAGGGTCACGCCATAAAAGAATATTTCTTTGATGAAATAATGAGAGAGAGAATTATTTTCTAAATAGTTAAGAAAAGAAATAATGATTAAAATAGTTTTAATTATTATTAAAGCATTTTATGAAGATAAAATGTGGGGGGTTAATATATATAAAGATATATTATAAAACCCTAGGAGAGTCCTATAAATAGAATGAGATGGATGGCTCAAAAACAAAAACACACAATTTTGGTTTTGTGAAAACCCTAGCCTCCATCTTCTTCTTCTCTCTCTCTCTCCCAAAAAACTCCATTTTTATAGAAGCTTAGTTTTATAAAAAGGTTTATCGAAGCGGATCGTTCTTGGTGGATACCGGTAGAGTGCTTCACACACTGAGGAGCAACTGCTAGCACTCCAATTTTATAAAGCTTCGATTCACGAGGTATGGTTTTGATTCCTTGGTTTTTCCCTTTTATACGTATTTCTATATGTGCGGTATATGGTTTTTACGGAATAATTGTTATTTCATGCTTCCGCTCATCCGTAAATTCCTTCATTGGCATCAGAGCTAGGTTCTGCATATAGAGATTCATATAAAAAATTTCAGATTTTTTATGCATTTATGGACTTATTATGATTTTTGCAAGTTTATTTGGATTTAATTATGAATTAATTCGAAATAATTTTTGCATGAGATTTTGACTACTGATCTGGGTTCTACAAGTGTTGTAGATTGTCTAGGTATTTTTTTCATAATTTTGTGATGTGTAGATTATTTGTTATGAATTTTTAAAAATTGTTTTAATTAAAATTTATGAAATAATTATGCATGTGAATAATTATGATTAAAATTTGCACAAGGACCCATGGCTGTTTTGGTATTTTTCTGCTACTCCCTGATTTAAGAAATCATATTATTTTGATTTTTATTAATTTTTTAATTAAATGTTAATTGATTTATTAATAATAAAATTAAAATAATAAATTAATAAAGAGTTATTAATTAGGGAGTAAAAGGAAAGGGGGTTACAATTTTTTTTTGTAACGGTTCACAAGCAAACAGACACGGCTGGTAGCAGGCAGAGAAAAAAAAAATAGGGGAGGCAAAAACCTGTTGCGGCTGTGCGGGCGCGTGAGTCGCACGCGCGGGGTGTGTTGCGCATTCCGTGAATGCGTTACACACTGTTGCGCATTTACGGAATGCGTTACACGCGTAAGTGGCTCAACAGTGTTGTAACGCATTACGTACATGCGTTACAGCCCATCTGTCCTTTTAAAATTTGATTTTTGGGAGTTTCGTAACTCCGTTTTGGGCGTGGAATATATCGTTGGATTCGTTTTTCCGAGACGGATCTAATGGAGTGGTCAAATATTTTTTATATAAAAGTTTTGAACTGTTTATATTCCCGAAAGTATTTTAAAGCATGTTTTAATTGTTTTAATTGCTTTTAAATGCTATAATAAATCCATACATCATTATATCAATGTGTGACATGATATTACTTGCATGCTTGTTTATTTATTTTTATATATGAGATATATGCCTGTGTTTACCATGCGATGATAGATTTAGGTGAACTTAAATCAATATAAGGCGTGCTCTAGAAAATCTAGAATAGGAATCGTTTCTTGCCTTGACAATAATATTATGAATACAATCATGAGATTCTTGTGTTTATGAAAGACGTAATTAAATATGAATTTTCAATTTTGAGAGAAAGGATGATTCTGTCAACAACAGATTTCTATCTGTAAGAAAGGGTTATTAAGTGACGCCTCTTGACAATGCTCCACCCGATCTGGGAATCATCTGATTATCGATTATTGATTTGAAATATTTAATTTAAAAGGAAGAATCTCTTTATAATATGATATGATTGTAACGTAATATAATCCCTCTAAAATTAAATAATATCAAGTAGAAATTGGCCAATGACACAACGGGCTTGTGTCGGTCATAGCCTTCCAACATGATAGAAAGTGGTTCTTATTTTTAAATCATTGTCGTTTCGTGCTACAGCCGAGGGCTTTGATTTCGAAATAAGAAATACTTGTCTATTACATAGAGATGTGTAAATTGAATTAGAATCTAAAGGTCGTTACGTGCCACAGTCGTGGGCCGTTGGAGACTGATTCAATTATACGGAATGTTGGGTTAGACTTGACTTAGAATATTGAGTTTGTCGTGCCACAACCGTGACTCAAGTATTCAAGAGGCTAAAGTTTGATTAGGGAATAACATAAGATGTAATTGACAAGAGTTGTCTGCCTATTGAACATTACATGGCGGTTCGTGCCACAGCCGAGGTTGTGTGATGGAATGTAGGATCCCTACTCCCACTAGCATTATGAATGCTTATTTTTCACGTAGGGGGTTGAATAAATTAGATAAACTAGTGGGAGCCAGTTATGAATAAAGACCCGATTCATATAGTGTTTTGAAATGAAATTGAAACATTTACTAAGTGTTGTTATGTGTTTATCATTTACAGATTTACTATATTCGTTATGTCTTCTGCACTATCACTCCGGAGTATACTAGATGCTCAAAAGTTGACTGGTCCTAATTTTGCTGACTGGCTTCGAAACTTGAGAATTGTTCTCAGGGTGGAGAAGCTGGAATATGTGCTTGACTCACCTAAGCCTACTGAACCTGCTAACGATGCACATAATGATGAACATGTTGTATATCGTAAGTGGATAGATGATGCAAATGTTGCTCAATGCATCATGCTAGCTTCCATGAACATTGAGCTACAGAAGCAGCATGAGCATATGGATGCTCACACTATCCTTATGCAACTACAAGAGTTGTATGATGTGGCAGGGAGGACAGCTCGATATGAGATATCGAAGGAGCTATTCGGTTGTAGGATGTCTGAGGGATCATCCGTGAATGACCATGTACTTAAGATGATCAATTTGATTGAACGTCTTGGACAACTTGGTTTTGCTATGGATGGGGAGCTGAGCCAAGACTTGGTCTTGCAATCACTTCCGAGTTCGTTCTCGCAGTTTGTTGTGAACTTTCACATGAATAAGTTGGATGTTAGCCTGGCTGAACTCCACAACATGTTGAAGACTGCGGAATCGAATTTCCCCCCTAAGAAGAGCTCTGCTCTTCTAATTGGTGAAGGTTCCAATCCTAAGAAAAGGAAGAAGAACCCTTCCAAGAAGAAGAAAGTAGGTGAGAAAAAGCCTGTTCCACCAAAAGCTGAAGACCCCAAGAGCAAAGTTGTTTGCTTTCACTGTAACAAGGTAGGGCACTGGAAGAGGAACTGCAAGGTTTACCTTGCAGAATTGAAGAAGAAGAAGGGTAGTGAGACTACCACTTCTGCTTCAGGTATGTTCATGATTGAAGTGAATATGTCATTAAATCAAATTTCTACTTGGGTATTAGATACCGCCTGTGGTTCTCATATTTGCAATTCGTTGCAGGGACTAAGGAGAAGTAGGACTCTTGAGGAAGAGGAGGTGATTTTACGGATGGGAAATGGAGCAAGAGTTGCTGCTGAAGCTGTAGGATCATTTCATTTACATATGCCTACGGGCAAGACTATTGTTTTAAATAATTGTTATTTTGTTCCTTCGATTATGAGGAATATTATTTCTATTCCCATGTTAGACTTGGATGGATTTTCGTTTGTTATTCAGAATAATAAATGTTCAATTCTTAGAGATAACGTTCTTTATAGAAGTGGTATTTTAAATAATGGTTTGTATGTATGTGACGTAGAGCATGATTTACTACAAATTGAACATGCTAATAAAAGAAAAAGGGATGATGAAAATATCACTTTTTTGTGGCACTGCAGACTTGGTCATATTAGTGAAAATAGACTGCGGACATTGCATCAGGAAGGGTTACTTGACCCTTTTGATTTTGAATCATATCCTACATGCGAGTCTTGTCTATTGGGTAAAATGATAAAATCTCCATTTATTGGACATGGAGAGAGGGCTGCAGATTTGCTAGGATTGGTACACACAGATGTATGTGGACCAATGTCTACGCAAGCCATGGGTGGATTTTTATACTTCATTACTTTCATAGATGATCGATCTAGATTTGGATATGTGTATTTGATGAAACACAAGTCTGAAGCCTTTGAAAAGTTCAAAGAATATAAGCATGAAGTGGAGAAATAAACCAAACATAGTATTATAACTCTTCGATCAGATCGAGGTGGTGAATACTTGAATGGAGAGTTTCTAGATTATCTCAAAGAAAATGGTATAGTCTCCCAGTGGACTCCTCCATATACTCCACAGTTGAATGGGGTATCTGAAAGGAGAAATCGAACTTTGTTAGACATGGTTCGATCCATGATGAGCTATGCGAATCTTCCAGTATTCCTGTGGGGTTATGCATTGGAAACCTCAGCATATTTACTGAATAAGGTGCCTTCCAAATCTGTCCCTAAAACTCCATATGAGATATGGAAAGAAAGGAAACCGAGTCTTAAACATGTTAAGATTTGGGGATGTCCAGCTTATGTCAAGAAAGTTGACCCAGATAAGCTGGAATCTCGATCCATAAAATGTAGTTTTGTGGTATATCCTAAAGAGACTTTAGGGTATTACTTTTACACCGATCATAAGGTGTTTGTCTCCAGACATGCTACCTTCTTGGAAAAGCAGTTTATCCTGGAAGGAAACAGTGGGAGCAAAATTGAACCTGATGAAGTTCAAGAAGCACAAACTACTACGAATCAAGTGGAAACACCTGTTCAGACTGAACAACCTTCTGTGGAACAGCCCATTCGTAGGTCAGGCAGAGTGTCTCGCCAACCTGAGAGGTATTATGGCCTTGTCATTGAGAATGAAAATGAGTTGTCAATCATTGATGATGACGACCCTATGACCTATAATGAGGCTATGAGTAGTGTTGACTCAGAGAAACGGCAAAGTGCCATGAAATCCGAAATGGAATCTATGTATACCAACCAAGTATGGACTTTGGTTGAAGCACCTGAGGGTGTGAAGCCTATTGATTGTAAATGGGTATAAAAAAGAAAGATTGGAGCAGATGGCCAGGTAGAGACCTATAAGGCCAGGCTCGTGGCAAAAGGATTCAAACAAAGACAAGGGATTGACTTTGATGAAACTTTTTCGCCTGTAGCCCTGTTAAAATCAATTCGGATTTTGCTTGCGATTGCTGCTTACTATGACTATGAGATCTGGAAAATGGACGTGAAAACGGCCTTCCACAATGGGAAACTTGAAGAGGAAGTGTATATGACACAGCCAGAGGGTTTTTTTCTAAGGGAAATTAACACCTAGTGTGTAAGCTGCTGCGAACCATATATGATTTAAAGCAAGCTTCTCGTAGATGGAACATCCGTTTTGATGAGACAATCAAAGAGTTTGGTTTTATCAAAAACATAGATGAACCATGTGTCTACAAGAAGGTTAGTGGGAGCGCAGTAACATTTCTTGTATTGTATATGGATGACATACTTCTTATAGGAAATAATATACCGATGCTGCAATCAGTCAAAGTGTGGCTATCGAAGAACTTCACTATGAAGGACTTGGGAGAAGCATCCTACATTCTCGGTATGAAGATCTATACAGATAGATCTAGAAGAATGATAGGTCTTACCCAGGGTACATACATCCAGAAAGTGCTTAAAAGGTTTAGCATGGAAAACTCCAAAAGAGTTCTCATACCGATGAGCCATGGAGTGTCCCTTTCCGAAAAGATGTCTCCTAAGACACCTGAGGAAAGAGAGCGTATGAGTAAGATTCCTTATGCTTCAACAATAGGATCTATCATGTACGCGATGTTATGTACTAGGCCTGATGTTGCTTATTCAATCAGTGTGATGAGCAGATATCAGTCCAATCCAGTGAAGACCACTGGAAAGCAGTGAAGAACATCCTTAAGTACTTGCGAAGGACTAAGGATATTTTTCTTGTTTTTGGTGGCGGATCTGAGTTGAAAATAGAGGGTTATACTGACTCTAGTTTTCAATCAGAAAGTGATGATAGCAAATCCATGTCAGGGTACGTGTTTACTCTGAATGGTGGTGCGATTAGTTGGAAGAGTTCCAAACAGTCTACAACGGCTGACTCCACAGCGGAAGCAGAATATATAGCTGCAAGTGAGGCTGCAAAAGAAGCCGTTTGGATGAGGAAATTTGTTCCTGAGTTGGGAGTTGTTCCTAGCATTGAGGATCCTATTGTGTTGTATTGTGATAACAATGCAGCAATAGCACAAGCCAAGGAACCTAGGTCTCATAAAATTCCAAACATGTTTTGCGACGCTTTCATTTGATTAGGGAAATCATTGAAAGGGGAGATGTCAAGATTGAGAGAGTTGACACACATAACAACGTAGCAGACCCACTCAGAAAGTCATTATCTCAGATTCACTTTGATCGTTATAAAGAAAAGATGGGTATTAGATACCAGGGTGATTGGCTTTAGTTCAAGTGGGAGATTGAAAGTGTTTGTCCTAAATTCAATCATGTATGATGAGTTAGGAAGAACTTTCTTGTATTCCTATTTGATTTCATTTTGAATTAATAAAAGACTTGTTATATTTTTATGGGCTTTATCTATTTAAAGTGTATTAAATAAGATGTTCCATAGTTTAGAGTAAAGCTTCTAGAATTATAATGAGATTATAATAATGGGATCTAGAAGATGACAACTCTGGACTTAAACAGTTCCTGATCATAGGATAACTAATCGGATGTTAGTGGATCCGCAAAGATTGGTACATACTATGCTTGCTCCCTTCAGGAAGATGTCTGTTCTCATAGGCATTTGTGTGGTGACACTATAGCTGGTATGTAGGTGCTTATTAGGGAATAAGTTCCGGATAGTCGCGATATGTTGAGAAGCATCACTCACGATGTAGAATAAATATAATTAATCAGTTAATTATATTTAGTGAATTTTAATATTCATATAAATAATTAATAAAAGTTTATTATTATTTATTTCTACTACCGGCATAATTTTGAACCTACAGGGTCACACCATAAAAGAATATTTTCTTTGATGAAATAATGAGAGAGAGAATTATTTTCTAAATAGTTAAGAAAAGAAATAATGATTAAAATAGTTTTAATTATTATTAAAGCATTTTATGAAGATAAAATATGGGGGGTTAATATATATAAAGATATATTATAAAACCCTAGGAGAGTCCTATAAATAGAATGAGATGGATGGCTCAAAAACAAAAACACACAATTTTGGTTTTGTGAAAACCCTAACCTCCATCTTCTTCTTCTCTCTCTCTCTCCCAAAAAACTCCATTTTTATAAAAGCTTAGTTTTATAAAAAGGTTCATCGAAGCGGATCGTTCTTGGTGAATACTGGTAGAGTGCTTCACACACTGAGGAGCAACTGCTAGCACTCCAATTTTATAAAGCTTCGATTCACGAGGTATGGTTTTGATTCCTCAGTTTTTCCCTTTTATATGTATTTCTATATGTGCGGTATATGGTTTTTACGGAATAATTGTTATTTCACGCTTCCGCTAATCCGTAAATTCCTTCACACAGTACGGAGTAGTTGATTGTTAATTAAGATTGGGTGTTATTAAGGGAAATGGAACTCATGACAACCCGGATCCCCGACCCCGGATTTGGGGGTGTTACACTGGTGTAAGGACTGGAAGTGAAACATCTAATGAGTGCCTACATGCATGCTTTCTGTCTCAAGTAGAGCCTATGAAAATTGAAGAAGCTCTTATGGATCCTGATTGGATATCTGCCATGCAAGAAGAGCTTAATTAGTTTAAAAGAAATAAAGTTTGGGAGTTAGTTCCTGATCCTAAGAACAGAAGTGTAATTGGAACAAAATGGGTGTTCAGGAACAAGATGGATGAAAATGGTATAGTTACCAGAAACAAAGCAAGGTTGGTTGCAAAAGGCTACTCACCGGAAGAAGGAATTGATTATGATGAAAATTTTGCTCCAGTTGCAAGACTTGAAGCAATAAGGATTTTTCTAGCATTTGCTGCATATTCAAACTTCAAAGTGTATCAAATGGATGTCAAGAGTGCCTTCCTAAATGGTGAGTTGGAAGAAGAAGTTTATGTGCAACAGCCACCTGGCTTTGAAGATCCAGAATTTCCAAATTTTGTGTACAAGCTACTCAAGGCTCTATATGGACTAAAACAGACACCTAGAGCTTGGTATGATACACTGATAGATTTTCTACTTAAACATGGTTTCAATAGAGGAACAATAGACAAGACACTCTTCTACAAGCTCCATGGTGGTGATATGATCCTACTTCAGATTTATGTGGATGATATCATCTTTGGTTCTACTAATGAGAAGCTCTATCAAAGATTCTTCAAGCTTATGCAGAGTGAATATGAAATGAGTATGACGGGGGAATTAAGTTACTTTCTTGGACTTCAAGTTAGTCAAAGAATTGATGGAATCCTCATCAGCCAAACTAAGTATATTAAAGATTTATTGAAAAAATTTGGCATAGTTGAGTGTTCACCTACATCTACACCTATATCTACAGCAACAAAGTTGGATGAAGATAAAAAGGGAAAGAGTGTAGATAGTACAAGCTACAGAGGAATGATTGGATCATTGCTTTACTTAAATGCAAGTAGACCAGACATCATGTTTGCTACATGTCTGTGTGTAAGATTTCAAGCCAATCCAAAAGAATCACATTTGATGGTTGTGAAGAGGATTTTCAGATACTTGAAGGGAACTCCAAACTTGGGATTATAGTATCCTAAGGAAACTGGTTTTGAAGCTGTTGGATACACAGATGCAAATTTTGCTGGATGCAGGGTTGACAGAAAGAGTACTAGTGGAAGCTGTTGGTTTCTTGGATAAAAACTTGTATCCTGGTATAGAAAGAAACAATAATATGTCTCAACTTTCATAGCTTAAGCAGAGTACATAGCTGGTGGAAGTTGTTCTGCTCAAGTGCTTTGGATTAGAAATCAGCTAATGGATTATGGCCAATTGTTATACAAAATTCCAATCATGTGTGACAATACTAGTGCTATATCTATTTCGGCTAATCCAGTTAATCACTCTAGATAAAAGCACATTGATGTGAGGTACCATTTTATTAGAGAACATGCAGCAAATTATACCATTGAGCTCATTTTTGTTCCAACAGAAAAATAATTAGCTGACATTTTTACTAAACCTTTGGATGAAGCAACTTTCACTAGACTTGTAGATGAAATTGAAATGCTTAATTCTTCATCCTAAGACAAGAACTCAGCTAATGTGTTGCAGCAGATTAATTCCCAGTAAACCAAAATTCATTTGATTAATTGGAAATTAACTGAAATATGAATTATAAATATTTCAGAAATCTCTGCATATTTATTTTTCAAATATGTTAATTCAGCTTGGAATTTTTCAAATTCTAAGTAAACTGTCTGGATGTTAATTTACATTTTCAATATGTAAAATTAACACAAGGCATAATCAAAGTGATCAAAAGTATACAGAGAACTGAGTTCTCGATAAGTCTAATTGACTTATCGACAAGTCATTTTAAGACTTCTCGAGTGAGTTATCGATAAGTCAATTTACCAACTACTCGAGTGACTTCTCGATAAGCTTTATTATGACTTATCGATAAGTCATTGTAGAGTTCTCTATAGGTGTTAACTCACATAGTTCTCTACAAGTATCATTTTAGACTTATAAATAACTCAGAACTGAAATAATTTAATTCAATAAATTATTTTGATAAAATACTTTTGGCAAAATTATTCTGATTTTATTTTGATTTATTCAAATAAAAATTGGAATCAATTCAGTCCATTTTGGACAAACTGGGTATTTATTTGACATCTCAAAAAGTTAATTTTTAATTCTCTAAAAGACTAAATTAAATGACTTCTCGATATGTAATTCACCTTCAAAATGACTTCTCGATAAGTATACTCCAAACGTCTATTTTTGACTTCTCGATAAGTCATCTGCTTTTACTATAAATACCCAGAAATCTCGATACACATATACTTACGCCTTCGAGAACTCTAAGTGACCTAGCTTTTTCAATTCCAAACCGATTTCTCTCTCGTTTCAAACCTTTTCTCACTAATTTTTCTTACCCATTCAATCTTACTCAACAACAATGGCCCTCAACAATATTAGAGCTATAATCCTAGAGAAAGGAACCAACTATATTGCTTTCACTGATGCTAACCAAGCCCCTGACAGTTTTAAGGGGTTTGTGAAATTTTTGTCTGAATCCTATCTTGCAGGTGCTTTAATAGCTAACCCAGTCTTATACTTGGATGTTCTGCATGAATTCTGGATTACAGTAGTGGTGAGAACAGTTATGATTGAGGACTCTGTGTCCTTGGTGGTAACATGCTCGATTGGAGGCCAACAGATAGAGTTCAATGAGGAAGATGTGAATGCAACTTTAGGTCTTCCTACTACAAATCTAGTGGAGCTACCAACATATGATGAGCTAGCTGAGTTCATGGATTTCATCAACTATGGTGGAAGAATCAACCTGTCAAGCTTGAACGGAACAAACCTAAGAAAGGAATGGTCCTTTGTGTTTGATTCTATAGTAAGGTCTTTCACATGCAGGAAGACAGGATATGACAACATCTCAAGTATGGTGCAAAAGCTGGTGTTCTCAATAGCCCACGACAAACACTTGAATATTGGTCTATTGATCCTGGAAGAACTTGCAACCAAGCTAACTATGCCCCAATCTGCTAGAGGTAAGAAAATTTTCTTTCCTAGATTTATTATGTCTACTTTAAATCATAGAGTAACAGACATACATTTGTTGAATGGTATAGACAACAGTAAAATAGGCAATTATAAGAAAGTGTCCAAAATTATATTTGGTTCACTTACTACAAAAAATAAGGTAAATATGAGTCTGAAAATGACCTCATTCATGATGGAGAGGTTTAAGACTTACCCTTACCCTATGTCTGATATGAGATCAAATGCTCAATCTAGTACAACTATGGTCCCTGACCTGTAGAAGTTTAAATACATGAAAACCAACAGGGGCCTTCACAAGCTGAGACCACTTCTTCAAAACAAATATCAGCTAGGAAACCAACCACTTCATCCTCTCAAAAGGATGAAGTGAGTAAAAAGAAGAGAAAGGAGATAACTATTACAGTAATGAATGAGAGTGGTGAGGAACAAATACAACATGAGTCACCCTTGGTCAGAAAAATAAAGAAGGCTAAGAAAACTGAGTTGACCACTCAAACCACCTCTGTATCCTCCCAAAAGGATGCAGCTGTACAAATGGGGACAAAACAGATTCTAGAGACATCCTCTCAACAAGATGTTACTATTGAAAAGTGCATTCTCCCCAATGCATCTTGTAAAGAGTCTGCACAGCCAACACTTGAACAAATCCAAGTCTATGGTAGGAGAAATAAGGATGACACACACAAGGAGAGCACATCCCTTGAAGCTCCCTCATCCATTCAGGGGGAGCTGCCAACAATCAGTCCTAAGCTTCAAAATCTTATATCTAATATTTCTTCTTCCTATACTGAAATACTTGAATCAAATCCTCAAGTATTGTCCCTTTCAAGTGACTTGGTTCAAGAAACCTTGCTCACCACACATACACTAAATTCAGATGGTGAGAGGCTACTAGTTGGGGTAGACCTTGATGACACAATCACAAACATGGGGGATTCATCATTTTTTACTGAAGACCCCATGGTAGTTGAAAATGCACCTTCATGTGTAAATCAGTCTTCACGGACTGTAAGGTTTAAGGGTAGTACTCCTGAGGGTGAGCTATCTAAATCCTCTCCAATTCAATTGGAGGTTCCTGTTCCAGGAACAACTCCCCTCACAACCCTAGCATAAATTGCATTAGCAATTGATGCTAGGAGTACAATTGCAAATGATCCTGTCATAGAGGAGGCAAGAATAACACATTTAAGTGCCAATATGGTGCAAGACACATAAAGGTTTGAGGTTGTTGTAGATGACAATAGCACAGTCAAATCCCCTCCAATTCAAATGGAGGTTCCCACAACTGGTGAGGAACAACAACCTGTCATAACCACAGTGCAAACTGTGAGTTCAACTGTGACTTATGTCACAGGTGTTCCTGGCTTCTCACAAATCCAAATAACTGAACCCTCGACCTCTCAACCAACTCATCTAGTCTTCAACTGGCTCCAAGAAGCTGCACCTCAATCTAATCTTGAAGATTTCAGGGTTGATCAACTAGCTGGACTTGCACAGATATCTTAACAACTCTTAACCTCATATATGTCTAACCAAGATTACCAATCCATAATTCTCTCATATCAAACAGATGTCCAAGAACAACATGATAAAATTGTTAATGAAGCTGAACAAGATGGCAATTGTGATGCTTGGCTAAACAAGAACTATAATCTGGAGATGGAGGGTGTTTTAGCTAAATTCAGGGAAGACTATTTGACTATTTTGGGAAGCAATGCTAAAGCCTTAACCCCTAATGAAGTCTATGATGCAATCAATGAAGTTTCCAAAGCCCAACTCAAAGCTTTCCATCTCTTTGGAAAAGCTCTAGAACTCAAGTTGATTGGTCATGAAGACAGGGTAAGGAAACTGCTAAATGAGAATATGGACGAGATTATACGTTCCCAAGTCAAGATCACCTCAAAGTTTCAATACTTTGCTGGCCAAATGAAAAGACTAGATTTGACCACTATGGAAAAAGATGTCCAAAAATCGACAGACTTTTAGTGCTCTTCATGAAGTGGTTCAACAACAAATAACAAGTTCCAATAACACAAAGCTTAAGTTGAACCAGGTTCACCAAAGCATATATGAGCCTTCTGCACTACTAATGGAGGGTATCAAACAAGCTATGGAAGACACATTTGGACCTTCTACTTCTTCCAGCTCTCATCAACCTGTCTCAACATCTACAAATCTTCAAATTCAGTCTCTTCAACAACAAATCTCCAACTTGCAGTCTTCCAATGACCCACTCACAGTTCAAGTGCATGCTCTCACCTCATTATTGAAGAGTCAACAGACAGATATACAAACCTTGGTAGACTCCCACAGGCACTTACAAATGCAAAATGATATGGCTTTGAGAGCTATCATGGGCAAGCTTAACATACCTCTACCTGCACTTCTAGAAGCTGTGAGGCCTGAAATTCCTACTCCCCTTCTCATGCCTACCAACAAGACTAAGGGGGAGATAGAGGCTAGGCTATTAAGATCATCTACTCAAACTGTTCAAGCTACTGACAAGAGCAAAACTCAAGAAGTTCATATTGGAATAGGAAGGCTTATTAGAGCAGCTGAGTGACCTAGTCTGAGCAGGGAGTTTGATGAATTGCTCAAGGCACTCAGGGCTTCTTTCAATAAAAATTTCTTCACCTACAAAAAGGCCTTGGATAGGACAATTAACTCAATAAGGGTGATCTTAGTCACAAAGGACAACTTTTGTGGCGCCCTCCAAACCCGGGTCAGAAGTTTGGGGTCCACACACACACCTTATTTATAACCTGCTTATAACAATAATAAAATAATAATATGCAGTGACCCTACTTACCAACTACCACGGACGCAACAGGTTAAAGTATGCATACAAGCCAAACACACTTATATTACAAATCGTTCAAATCCCAACTATTCAAACTCAGAACTGAGTATTAAACATTATTACAAACTTTTAAAAACTCAAACTATCCCAAAAGAAGCCTACTAGCTTAAATCGATCAACCTGAACCCCTAGCCCTCGCGCTGAACTGGGGATCCTCGGTACCAACTGGTTACTTCTTAACTGGAAAAGAACATAAACAACATCACACAAATGAGCTAACTAGCTCAGCAAGTCACAATGAAAAAAATGAGAATAATGATCATCAGGTGAAAATGGTTATGATATCAAGTGAACAATGGATTATGATTTAGAATTGGATATTATATTTTCATTTTAAAAACCAAGGTTAGGCTGCTGATCAGTCACGTACTAACCCCGAGCAAAGCACACATCACTGCTCTAACTACTGGATCCAAGGCACAAATTGGCCTAACTTGACCATTATATGGTCTGACCACGAATCTGGTCCATAATTTTATAAAAAAGCAATCCAATTCTAACTTAATAACAGAATAAATAATGTAAAGCAATAAACAGAATCACAAACAACACTGGGTGTTCGATAATGAAATGGTTTCAATCTTCATAAGGATCAATATGGCATTTTCAAAGCTTGGCTTCTGGGTAATCAAAGAATTGGATAACAAAGGAATCAATGTTTCAAGGTTTCAAGGATTTGGTATTTCAAAGCATAAGATAAAATGGTTTGAGTGTGTAAGCAATCTGGTTCAGTATTTGATATTTAGTTTGTATGTATTTGTGGAGGAGTATCGTATATTTGAGGTTCGTAGTTAGGTGTACAACAATCAATGGTCTATAAAGAATCAGGTTTACGGCTCAAGATCAATAACTGGAATCAGGGTTTTGGGTTCAGTGCATCAAAGCACTTGCAATATAAAACAGGTCTATCAATCAACTACAATATATATCGAGAAAGTTCTGAACACTTGCCTGGTACTAGCTTATTATTCTGCACTCGCTTTCAATCACAACTGTCTACTCCTTGACTATCTGTTTCCCTTTCCTACGCCTTACCTCTTCTGCTCACATATCATAAGCATCTATCAATATTCAACTCATACAATTCTATTTGACATATACTTCTATCTACCCTTCGTTTTACCCAAATCCGATTAACGGATCGAAACTTATATTATAAGCAAGAAAACACCGAATATATAGACCGACGGTTAATCAACAAGTCACATATAACACATAACACGTCAAATAATCAATGATATATCATTTATAATGGAGTCTCGGGTCATAAACAGGCTTTTGGGTATTTAAAATGATTTTTAAAATTCGGAATTAAAACGGGTCGTTGGATCAATTTCGGAGTAATAAACAAGGTTCGGTTGGCCCAATCTGGCTTCAAACCAAGTTTATAATAATTATCGAGCCTTGAAAACAATTTAAAATAATATTTTAAAGCTCGAAACTATTTTTTAGAATTTTTAAATCATTTTTAAATAATTAAATCTAATTAAATAAATAATTAAAATCAATTAATAATTAATTAAATCAATTAATCAATTAATTTTTGAATTAATTGACCAATTAATAAATTAAAAATTAAATGAAATTAATTAACTAATTAATTCAGATTTATTTTTGAATTAAAAATAATTTTTGGAATTAAAATAATAATTTTTGGAATTTTCAGAAATTATAAACAAATTTTTATAATAAAAATAAATAGGAAATATGATTTTTGAATATTTTTAAAACAGGAATCCAAAATTTGCAAGCTCTGGAAACTTCAGGGACTAAACTTCATCGTCCCCAATAATTGAGGTACTAAACTGTAATTTTTCCAACCCTCGCCGGAAAACAGTCGGGGTCCGCCGGAGAACTCGCCTCTGGCATCCTCCCACCACCATCACCTCCAGATATACTCTACACAACATCAGGAATCTGTTTATGCAATCAAAACACAACAATAACCCCTGTCCTGGCCGGAAAATGGCCAAGAACTTTGCCGGTTTCCGGCGAAACATCGGGAATTTAAAAACACAACTCCCTTCGATTCAGACATCCTCTGTTAACGAGCTATATACCAATCGATTGCAAATTTCATAAGGAACACAACCCACTATAAATCAACAGTTAATAACCCCTAAATCAAAAAGCCCCAAATTTCAATTGAAAACATTCATACGGGTTATAAACCCTAATTTCAAAATTCGAAAATTAAACTCAATTTTGAACATGTTATTGAACTCCAAATCAGACATATGACATATGAAAATCATCAGGAAAACAAGCTCTACAACATGCAATCATCAAATCATTCAAACAATCATCCGAACAAAAATTCATATTTTTAATAAAAATAATTCGAAAATAAATAAATTTTCACAAAATAAACCTTGATTTCTGCAGTGATATAGAACACAGAATCTGATAGTACTCCTCGAGACCTTCGATTTGGTTAGTCCAACTTTCCCAACTGATTTCAATAACACCTTGAAATTATAGTTTGATTCTCAAAAGGTTTTATGAATTTAGGGTTTTTCTCTGGAAAATTATATATTTAACTGACTGCAAATGATTTTGATACGGAATAAAATACGGTAAAAGGCTATTTATAATTACGGAAAAGTAGTATCCCGTTGGATCATTCCGGGTATAAAATGGTACGTTTATTTATAAAAACTGATCCAAACGGTACCGGTTTTCGGGATAATTATCCAAATCAGTACAATTTGTACTGCGGTCTTGGTCTCAACGTCTGGTTACACGTACTACGAGGTGATAATTGTGATAGTTTAATTAAAAGATCACGTTTATCGAAAATACGAGTTTTATCGATTTACCGAAACAAATAATGTATCGAAAATATTGTGTCGGACCCGCGCAGGACAAACCGTACGCCGAATCGAAAAAGTCAAAACATGGAAAATGCTCGGAATATTACAATTAGGTTAGGAAGGAGTTCTTGGAATAGTTTCGGGTTATAAAAATGTAAAAACGGATGACGTCGATTGATTCCCGATTGTATAGAATAGTTTTTAAATACTCGAAAAAAGATTTTATAAAATTCATATAATTCCTATAAAATCATAAATCATCATAAAAATAAATAGGAAGATATGACAATTATCTATATTTTATTTTGGACGTATAAAAATTAAAATATTCAATTAATATTATTTTTAAACATCCGAACACATTTAACACTTAACAAATAATTCACAGAATAGATACTGAACACATATAATAATTATTTATTAATAAAAATAATTACACGATATATCCCGGATATTACATCCTTCCCCCTTAAAAGGATTCTGTCCTCAGAATCTCCTAGAAAATAAATGTGGGTACTTTTCTTTCATATCGATTTCTAACTCCCAGGTTGACTCTTCAACCTTTGGGTTTCTCCACAATACTCTTACTAACGTTACCACTTTATTTCTTAATACTTTCTCTCTTTCCTCTAGAATCTCTATTGGATTCTCTACATATGACAAATCTGCCAGAAGCTCTATTGGCTCATATTCTATTACATGCCTAGAGTCTGGATTATACTTCTTAAGCATCGATACGTGAAAAACATTGTGAATGTGCTCCATGTGCGGAGGTAACGCCAACTCGTAAGCTACTTTGCCAACACGCTTTAGAATCTCAAAAGGTCCGACATATCTTGGGCTCAGCTTTCCTTTCTTTCCAAACCTCGTTAATCCGTTCCACGGTGATATTTTCAGTAATACTAAGCTTCCTTCTTCAAATTCCATGTCTTTCCTTGATTGATCTGCATATTTTCTTTGGCGATCTTATGCTGCTATCAATCTCTTCTGGATAACTTCCACAACTTCCTTTATCTGCTGCACTAATTCCGGTCCAAGTATTTTGCGTTCTCCTACTTCATCCCTGTATACTAGAGATCTGTATTTGCGTCCATAAAGGGCTTCATAGGGTGGCATCCCAATACTGGCGTGATAACTGTTATTGTAAGCAAATTCTATTAGAGGTAAATGCTCGTCCCAACTCCCTTTGAAATCAATAGCACAAACACGTAACATATCTTTAATTGTTTGGATCATTCTTTCACTCTGACCGTCCGTTTGTGGGTGATAAGTCGTACTCATATTTAGTCTCGTTCCCAAACATTCTTGAAAACTCTTCCAAAATCTTGAATTAAATCTTGGATCTCGATCAAATACAATAGACACAGGAACTCCATGACGAACTACAATTTCCTTCAGGTACATATGGACTAACTTGTCGAGCGAAAATCTTTCATTTATAGGCAGAAAATGAGCTGACTTGGTAAGTCTATCCACTATAACCCAAATGGCATCATGATTAGCCCTTGTCCTTGGTAATCCAACTATGAAATCCATGGTAATATGTTCCCACTTCCATTCTGGAATCTCCAATGGCTGTAGCAATCCACTTGGTCTCTGATGCTCTGCTTTAACTCTCTGACATGTATAACATCTGCTAACCCATTCCGCAATTTCCCTCTTCATTTCTGGCCACCAATAATTCTCCTTTAAATCTCTGTACATCTTGGTACTCCCTGGATGGATTGAATACCTTGAATTATGAGCTTCCTGTAAAATTTCATACTTCAGCTCCGTCACCGGTGGAATCCAAATTCTAGAAGAAAACCTAAGAATACCTTGATCGTCCTTTTGCGTGCACAATTCTTCACATACCAAATGATTTATATCTTGATCCATTACATCTTCCTGACACTTCTTTATCTTTTCTAACAACTCCGGCTGGAAGGTCATACTATACACTTTTGCTTCATCAAGCTTGTAAATTCTAATCTCCAATTCCAGTTTCTGAAATTCTTTATATATCTCTTCGGGTACTGATAACACATTTAACTTTTCCTTCCGACTCAACGCATCTGCTACAACCTTCGCTTTACCGGGATGATAATTAATCGTGCATTCGTAATCGTTGATTAATTTTAACCATCTCCTTTGCCTTATATTAAGCTTCTTCTGTGTGAATATGTACTTCAAGCTTTTGTGATCCGTGTAAATCTCGCACTTTTCTCCATACAGATAATGTCTCCAAATTTTCAAAGCGAAAACTATGGCTGCTAGCTCCAAATCATGAGTAGGATATTTCTGTTCGTGTGGTTTCAATTGCCTTGACGCATACACAATCACCTTATCGTGCTGCATCAGAACACATCCCAGTCCTTTATGAGAAGCATCGCTATACATTACGAAATTCCCTTGATCGTCTGGAAGTGACAAAACAGGTGCTGTGATTAATCTTCGCTTCAATTCCTGAAAACTTTCTTCACATTTATCGTTCCATATAAACTTTTCATTCTTCCGTGTAAGCTTTGTCAATGGTGTTGCAATCCTTGAAAAATTTTGAACGAATCGACGATAATATCCCGCTAATCCCAAGAAACTTCTTACCTCTGTGGGCGTTCTCGGTCTTTCCCAGTTTGTAATGGCCTCAATCTTTGCTGGGTCCACTTTGATCCCTTCATTACTGACTATGTGTCCTAAGAACTGAAATTCCTATAGCCAAAACTCACACTTCGAGAATTTAGCATATAACTTCTTTTTTCCTTAAAATCTCCAAAGCTGTTCTTAAATGTTCTGCATGATCCTCTTCCGTTTGTGAATAAATCAAAATGTCGTCTATAAACACAATAACGAACTTGTCTAAATATTCCTTGAAAATTCTATTCATCAGGTCCATAAACGCTGCCAGGGCATTTGTTAATCCAAAAGACATCACTAAAAAATCATAATGTCCATACCTTGTTCTAAAAGTTGTCTTTGGTATATCTTCTGGCTTGATCTTTAGTTGATGATATCCCGATCTTAAATCAATCTTGGAGAAGTACTTGGCTCCTTTCAATTGGTCAAACAGATCGTCAATTCTGGGTAACGGATACTTGTTCTTGATTATAAGCTTGTTGAGCTCCCTATAGTCGATGCACAGTCTCATGCTTCTGTCCTTTTTTTTGACAAACAAAAGGGTGTACCCCACGGGGATACACTAGGTCTGATTACTCCTTTCTCTAACAACTCTTGCAAATACTTCGCTAGCTCTTTCATTTCAACGGGCGCCATTCTGTATGGGGCCTTGGATACTGGTTCTGTTCCAGGTGCTAAGTCTATTGCAAACTCAATTTCTCTATCTGGAGGAAGTCCTGGTAAATCATCGGGAAACACGTCTGGAAATTCATTCACTACTTGAATATCTTCAAGTTTTGCTGGCTCCTGACTTCTGTCAATCATATATGCCACGAAATGCTCGCATCCTTATCGTAGTAACTTCTTGGCTTGAATCATCGTTAAGAACTTCTTTACTTGCTTCTGGCCCTTGAACGTTACTATCCTCTCGTCTGGCGTCTTCACCATTACCTTCTTATTTCGACAATCTATCTGGGCATCGTACTTAGATAACCAATCCATTCCTAAGATAACGTCAAATTCTCCTAACTTAAATGGTATCAAATCTACACAAAACTTACTACCAGAAATCTCAATCTCACAATTCCCACAAACTTGATTAACAAATACACGTTCTTGATTTGCTAATTGCACAGTCATTATTTCATTTAAATACTCAACTGGATAATTTAACTTACTAACAAAATCTTGTGAAACAAATGATCGAGTTGCTCCCGATTCTATTAAGACTTTGGCATATAAAGAATTCACATTAAGCGTACCTACCACGACATCAGTATCCTGGATAGCATCCTTTACAGACATATCAATAACTCTAGCCCTTGGAGTCTCATTCACTGCTGGGGTAGATCCCATAATCCTCAATGTATTATTGACTGGGGCTGGTGTCTTGCAATCCCTGGCTATATGTCCTGGCTTTCCACATTTAAAGCACGTAAATCCAATGGCTGGAACATTAACTGCTGAATTCCGGATAGGCTGATCCTTATTTGCTCGCTCTCTTGCTGGCTGATTTCGGCACTCCCTCGAATAGGGCCCTTTCTGGTTACACTTGAAACAAACTACATTCAACTTATTACAAACTCCTCCATGTTTCTTCCCACATACTTGACAATCTGGAAAAGTTAACCTCAACTGATTCGGCTGATTTACATTGGCTGGACGATTGCCCTGGCTTCCATTGCCTGTATTTTGTCTTTTGAAATTAAAATTCCTCCCTAGCTGAAACTTGCCCTTCTTAAAATTTGGAAACTTCCCTGGTTATGACTGACCTTCATTCCCTTCAAATTTCCTTTTCTTGCTTTCTTTCTCCTTCTGTGACATCTCACTCTTTGTCTCTGCAATCATAGCCTTCTGTACAACTCCTGCATAGGTATCCAATTCAAAGATGGCTACCTTCCCTCTGATCCATGGCTTCAAACCTTTCTGGAATCTCTTAGCCTTCTTCCTGTCAGTATCCACATACGACGGCACATACCTTGACAATTCCTCAAACTTACTCTCATAATCTGCCACTGGCATATTTCCTTGCTTTAATTCTAAAAACTTGAACTTCATCTGATCCTGGACAAACTGAGGAAAATACTTTTCTAAAAACAATTCCTTAAACCTCTCCCAAGTAATAACATATGTACCTTCCGACGTCTTCACCATCTCCCACCAATAGGTGGCCTCATTCTTCAAATAGTAACTTGCAAACTCAACCTTCTGTTCTTCCTTTACTTTCATTAAGGCAAATGCCTTCTCTATCTCCTTTAACCAAACATTTGCTTCAATCGGCTCTAAGGAACCCTTGAATTCTGGTGGGTTTAATGCCTGAAAAGTTTTAAAAGTTACCTGGGGATTGGTCTATCTTTGTTGTTGTTGTGCCAGGTGAACTGTTTGTTGGGCCAAGATTTGGAGAATCTGGGCTATTGCTGGGTCTATGGGTCCTGGGTTTGCATTCTGGTTTGTATCATCTTGGTTGTTATTGTTGGTTTCTTCATTTTTGGTATTGGTGCGGGTATTTCTTCTAGGAGGCATTTTATGTAAAGAATCAAACAACTTATTTAGCTTTTAAATCAAATTCTTTGCATAAAAGAAAAGTTTTGTAAAACAGAAATATCTCTTTTTGAAAACAGTTGTAACAGTTGAACTAAGTAAATTGCATGCTTCTTTACAGAATATAAACAATTAAGGGAATAGGGTACATGGTATCACAGGGGTATAACTGGTGCAATAAATAAGGTAAAGTAAAACAGGTGCAGTAAAGTAAATGACGCTGCTGGAAAGGAAAAGGTATTGATATATATAGATCAAAAGTTTTGGGTAGTACAAGCGTAAAGACGCTTCGGAAGTCAAAGCAAAAGGGTACAACAACCTAATCACTAGTCAGCATAGCTAGTCTATAAATACAACCCAAAAGTCTACAGATACACAGTACACACTACTGTACATACTACATAACCAAAACAACACTGATCAACATCTCTATCTCTGGATCTCTGACTCATGGCAAATCTGGACCTCCAATCTCCTCAAGCTCCTCTACCACCCACTTAGCCCATTCCACTAGAAAATAAGGGGTGATGTTCTCGTGTGTAGCCTCATCAATCCTCACCGCAGCTGCTCTATGAAACGCCTGGAGCCTCTCTCTGAGTTACTTTTCACCACTCCCAACCTCTCTGGTACGCATAATATGCAATAACTCTTGAATCTGACCCTGTAGGAATCGCTGCTCCATAAGGCAAGCCTTAAACTGATGATATGGGACATGATAGGAAGAGAACTGGAAAGGTACTCCTGTAACTGAATGGCCAGTAAAGCCTGAATCAGCAGGTGGGGGTCCTCTGATAGGTGGCCTCATGCCTGGGGGTGGAATAGCCTGCAATGGTACGGACTGCAATACAGGTGGAGGTAGAATAGCCAACACTGGTGGAACAGCAGGAAGTGGATCTGAAGACGGTCCTCCAACTGAAGGCTCTGAGTAATCAGCTGATACGGGGATGAAAGAGTCGGCCATCGCTGCTATCTGAAATCATATCGCAATATAAGAATCTCGAACCATGACGCGAATCATACTAGTACCTGTTATACCGTAGCACTCAACCTCTCGACGTTCTATCTTTCTATTCCTTACTTCTAATCTTAACCCTCTACCCTTTCCCATCAATCTAGGCTTGTGTCAGTGACTTATAACCTGTAGCTCTGATACCAAACCTGTGGGGCCCTCCAAACCCGGGTTAGAAGTTTGGGGTCCACACACACGTTATTTATAACCTGCTTATAACAATAATAAAATAATAATAATATGCAGTGACCCTACTTACCAACTACCACGGACCGCAACAGGTTAAAGTATGCACACAAGCCAAACACACTTATATTACAAATTGTTCAAATCCCAACTATTCAAACTCAAAACTGAGTATTAAACATTATTACAAACTTTTACAAACTTAAACTATCCCAAAAGAAGCCTACTAGCTTAACTCGATCAACCTGAACCCCTAGCTCTCGCGCTGGACTGGGGATCCTCGGTTCCAACTGGTTCCTTCTTAACTAGAAAAGAACATAAACAACATCGCACAAATGAGCTAACTAGCTCAGCAAGTCACAATGACAAAACTGAGAATAATGATCATCAGGTGAAAATGGTTATGATATCAAGTGAACAATGGATTATGATTTAGAATTGGATGTTATATTTTAATTTTAAAAACCTAGGTTAGGCTGCTGATCAGTCACGCACTAACCCCGAGTAAAGCACACAACACTGCTCTAACTACTGGATCCAAGGCACATATTGGCCTAACTTGACCATTATATGGTCTGACCACGAATCTGGTCCACAATTTTATAAAAAAACAATCCAATTCTAACATAATAATAGAATAAATAATGTAAAGCAATAAACAGAATCACAAACAACAGTGGGTGTTCGATAATGAAATGGTTTCAATCTTCGTAAGTATCAATATGGCATTTTCAAAGCTTGGCTGTTGGGTAATGAAAGAATTGGATAACAAAGGAATCAATGTTTCAAGGTTTCAAGGATTTGGTCTTTCAAAGCATAAGATAAAATGGTTTGAGTGTGTAAGTAATCTGGTTCAGTGTTTGATATTTAGTTTGTATGTATTTGTGGAGGAGTATCGTATATTTGAGGTTCGTAGTTGGGTGTACAACAATCAATGGTCTAGAAAGAATCAGGTTTACGGCTCAAGATCAATAACTGGAATCAGGATTTTGGGTTCAGTGCATCAAAGCACTTGTAATATAAAACAGGTCTATCAATCAACTACAATATATCTCTAGAGAGTTCAGAACACTTTCCTGGTACTAGCTTATTATTCTGCACTCGCTTTCAATCACAACTATCTACTCCTTGACTATCTGTTTCCCTTCTCTACGCCTTGCCGCTTCTGCTCACATATCATAAGCATCTATCAATATTCAACTCATACGATTCTATTTGACATATACTTCTATCTACCCTTCATTTTACCCAAATCTGATTAACGGATCGAAAGTTATATTATAAACAAGTAAACACTGAATATATAGACCGACGGTTAACCAACAAGTCACATATAGCACATGACACGTCAAATAATCAATGATATATCATTTATAATGGAGTCTCGGGTCATAAACAGGCTTTCGGGTATTTAAAAAGATTTTTAAAACATTTTTCGGAATTAAAATGGGTCGTTGGATCAATTTCGGAATAATAAATAGGGTTCGGTTGGCCCAATCTGTCTTCAAAACAAGTTTATAATAATTATCGAGTCTTGAAAACAATTTAAAATAATATTTTAAAGCTCGTAACTACTTTTCAGAGTTTTTAAATTATTTTTAAATAATTAAATCTAATTAAATAATTAATTAAAATTAATTAATAATTAATTAAATCAATTAATCAATTAATTTTCGAATTAATTGACCAATTAATCAATTAAAAATTAACTGAAATTAATTAACTAATTAATTCAGATTTATTTTTGAATTAAAAATAATTTTTGGAATTAAAATAATAATTTTTGGAATTTTCAAAAATTAAAAACGAATTTTTATAATAAAAATAAATAGGAAATATGATTTTTGAATATTTTTAAAACAGGAATCCAAAATTTGCAAACTCTGGAAACTTCAAGGACTAAACTTCATCGTCCCCAATAATTGAGGTACTAAACTGTAATTTTTCGAGCCCTCGCTGGAAAACAGTCGGGGTTCGCCAGAGAACTCGCCTCCGGCATCCTCCCACCACCATCACCTCCAGATATACTCTACACAACATCAGGAATCTGTTTATGTAATCAAAACACAACAATAACCCCTGTCCTGGCCGGAAAATGGCCAAGAACTTTGCCGGTTTCCGGCGAAACATCGGGAATTTCAAAACACAACTCCCTTCGATTCAGACATCCTCTGTTAACGAGCTATATACCAATCGATTGCAAATTTCGTAAGGAACACAACCCACTATAAATCAACAGCTAATAACCCCTAAATCAAAAAGCCCCAAATTTCAATTGAAAACATTCATACGGGTTATAAACCCTAATTTCAAAATTCGAAAATTAAACTCAATTTTGAACATGTTATTCAACTCCAAATCAGACGTATGACATATGAAAATCATCAGGAAAACAAGCTCTACAACATGCAATCATCAAATCATTCAAACAATCATCCGAAAAAAATTCATATTTTTAATAAAAATAATTCAAAAATAAATAAATTTTCAGAAAATAAACCTTGATTTCTGCAGTGATATGGAACACATAATCTGATATTACTCCTCGAGACCTTCGATTTGGTTACTCCAACTTTCCCAACTGATTTCAATAACACCTTGAAATTATAGTTTAATTCTCAGAAGGTTTTATGAATTTAGGGTTTTTCTCTGGAAAATTATATATATAACTGACTGCAAATGATTTTGATACAGAATAAAATACGGTAAAAGGCTATTTATAATTACGGAAAATTAGTATCCTGTTGGATCATTCCGGGTATAAAATGGTACGTTTATTTATAAAAAACTGATCCAAACAGTACCAGTTTTCAGGATAATTGTCCAAATCAGTACAATTTGTACTGCGATCTTGGTCTCAGCGCCTGATTACACGTACTACGAGGTGATAATCGTGATAGTTTAATAAAAAGATCCCGTTTATCGAAAATACGAGTTTTATCGATTTACCGAAACAAATAATATATCGAAAATGTTGTGCCGGGACCCGCGCAGGACAAACCGTATGCCGGATCGAAAAAGTCAAAACATGGAAAATGCTCGGAATATTACAATTAGGTTAGGAAGGAGTTCTTGGAAGAGTTTCGGGTTATAAAAACCTAAAAACGGATGACGTCGGTTGGTTCCCGATTGTATAGAATAGTTTTTAAATACTCGGAAAAAGATTTTATAAAATCTATATAATTCCTATAAAATCATAAATCATCATAAAAATAAATAGGAAGATATGACAATTATCTATATTTTATTTTGGACATATAAAAATTAAAATACTCAATTAATATTATTTTTAAACATTCCAACACATTTAACACTTAACAAATAATTCACAGAATAGATACTGAACACATATAATAATTATTTATTAACAAAAATAATTACACGATATATCCCGGATATTTTAACTTTTAGGAGAAAAGAATTGTGATTAACATAAATGACTAAGGGGTAGACAGGTGTATGCAGGTATCTCTTAATTATCTTATCTCTAGAAGGGCATCTGAGTTGGACATCCTAATAAACAAAGTCAAAAGGGTGATTCCTGAAGACACTCTCTGGCTAACTGAATTGAAAAATGCTCAAGTGGCTGCTTTTCCTGAAGCATATCTACAACGAAACAAGGGAGTGGCATACATCTGTCCTACCACCAAACATTACAAACACTTCCAGATCCTTAAGCAATGTGTCATGGCCAACAAAAAGCTAATCATAATTCTGGAGACTGGGTTGAAGGTCAAGCAAAATAAGTCTGTTGAAGATGAAGAAATAATTAAGCTGTTGGGGAGATATTTGAGAAATTCTGAAGCCAACCTGCCTAAAACTCAAATCAATAAGGATAACTTGGATGATGATGAGTAGAAGAAAGATGATCAAAAACCTTCTGGCTTAAATCCAAGTCAATCCTCTAAGGCAGCTGGAAGCAAAGATAAGAAGGAGGAGAAAAAGAGAGCTGAGGAGAGAAGGAAAAAGAAAAATGAGGACAGTTCGGGACCACACCAACAAACCCTAAAAATCCAAATTAACCAAGCTCAACCCTCTGTGCTAACAAACTCTGAAAGGCATATGTCATAGCCTATTTGTTTATTCGAGGATTTAATTCAACTCAAATAAGAATGTAACAAGTAAATAGTGGATCTACCATCAAAGAGATCTCACAAAGTAACATCTGTCAAAAGATTCAGAAATAATGTTCATCTACAGACTTGAAGAATTACTTCACTGGAAGAAGTTCAAGAAATTGAATAAGCCTCAGTGATATAAATCAAGATTGTGGATTTAATCAAGTGACATAGATCTTGTCAGGGTATCAGATAGTTACAGGGATTTAATCTGAAGAAAATCAAGTTATCAAAGTCAAGACATGAAGAAACGTCACGAAAGTTAGTCACTCATGAACCAGACAGTACATCGAGTGTCAACATTGAAGTGGTGGAATTGATTCATAATTGACGGTGATTTTCAGAAGAATGGTTGTTGTTGAAGAGTAGTATTAATTCTCTATTAATTAATTAAGTCATATAGTTTACTTAAGAAAATAAATTATATCTGCAAAGATTAATTTATTTATTAATTGAATTAATTGATTAATTAATTCTAAATTAATATTATGAATTTTCAGAATTGATTATGAATTTATATTCAATATTAATTCAGCATGACAATCAATTGAACTGGTATGACAATATTGTCATACCGAAAGTCATGCTAGTTCAAATTGATTGTCATACCGAAAGTTCTACTAGCTATGGGATTGTCTTGCTAGTTCAGGAGATAGTCATACCGATTGTCATGCTAGTTCAGGAGATAGTCATACCGATTGTCATGCTAGTTCAGGAGATTGTCTCACCGAAAGTCATGCCAATTTACAGATTGTCTTGACAGTTCATTTCAGTTCTGTTGATTAAATTTAAAGACAAGCAACAGACATTCAACACAGATTCTTAATACATTCAATAACCAAGATCACAGCAGCCGCAGAAGAAATATTTTATCTCTCAACTGCACTTCAAGATTATCAATTTCTAGGAATCAAAGTTAAATCTAAACCACTAGAAATCATTCTCTTGTTCTTGTGTAACTATCTAGCGGATCAAAATCCCTAGAACTTAATCTCAAATTGCTTTTAGCATTTGATCTTTTTATTGCAAAAATAGAAAAAGTTCATGTCGAATTTATTCTAGATTTGTGATAATTTATTTGAGATTAATCCCTTGTAAACGATACCGTTGTTGTAACACCTTTCAAGTTTAATAATAGTTTTATTTAACTTGAATTTTGTTTCACTTTTTTATTCCGCATTAAATTCGATTAAACGGTATAGTTTGTATTCAACCCCCCCTTCTACAAACATATTGGGACCTAACAATTGTTATCAGAGCCTTCTGATTAACGAACAAATCAAGATCCTAGACTTTTGTGATTTTTCAACTCCTTGAATTTTTATTTATTCAAAAATTCATAATGACTTCACAAAAAGTTAGAACCGTTAAAATTCCACTATTTGATAAAGAAAATTATATTATGTGGAAGAAGAAGATGCTCTTGTTTTTACAAGTTGCAAATCCCAAATATCTGAACTTGTTAAAGAAGGGTCCAAAAATTCCGATGGTTATTGAACCAGAGGTGATAAAAGATGATGTTGTAATTACCAAAGCTAGAACCTATGCAAAAGAGCCTGAGGATTTTACTCCTTCTAAAAAGGAAGAAGCCTCCTTGGATGCTAGCCTTCAATTAATTGTAGTTGACTCCCTTGATTCCTTGATGAACAGACATGTGATGAACTGTAAAAATTCCAAACATATCTGGGAAACTATTGAGGTGATTAATGAAGGCACAGAGGAAGTTAGGGAGAACAAGTTAGAGATCCTAACCTCTGAATATGAACATTTTAAATCCAATCTAGGAGAAGGAATTACTAAAGTGTTCGAGAGGTACAATGCATTGAACAACAACCTAAACATAAATGGAAAATATTATTCAATCAGGGAGATCAACAAAAAGTTCCTTTTAACACTGCCAACTCATCTTGAACATAGAATCACTGCCATAATAGAAGCTAGAGATCTGAGTGAGATTTCTTTGGATAGACTCTATGGTGTGTTAAAAACCTATGAGTTAGAGCAGATTCAGCAGAAGGAAGTCTACCGAAAAGGTAGAGTGGTCAGCACGTCTACTGCTCTAGTAGCTGAAGGTCAACAATAACAACAATCTCAACAGTCAGAGAGAATGGTACAGTCTTCCAAGGCTGAGGAAAATGTGTTAGTAGCAGAATATGATCCTCCTACTACAAATCAATCCGGTGATGATTTTTACTCCTTGGAAGAGCTAGAGCAATTGGAAGATGAGTCAATGGCCCAGATTGTCAAAAGATTCTCCAATGTCAGATTCAAGAGAAATCCCAAGTTCAAGTACAAGTCCAACTACAACAGATTCCAGAAAGGTGGATCTTCATCCTCTAACACCAGCAGTGGTGGATACAAAACATGGATGGTTGATCGGAGCACCATTTGATGCTTTAACTGCAATGAGTTGGGACACTTTGCCACAGAATGCAGGAAGCCAAAGCAAGTAAGGAAGGACTCTTATGATTCAAATCAGAAGAGTAACTCTGAAAGGGCTTATCTGGAAAAGGGAAGAAGCTGGGATGATACTGATAGTGAAGATGAAGAAGTTGGGAATCTTGCTCTTATGGCTATTGATGGAAATACTTCATCGTCAAGAAAATAGGTAAAATTTACTGATGCTGAATTAGTTTATCATCTAGGAGGTTTCTTAGATTGTGCTCGTCGTGATAATGAACTGTTAAGTCAGCAGATCAAAGACCTTGAGAAAGAGGTTAATGAATTAAGACTTGTGCATATTAATCAAGACAAATTAAAAGAACAAGTATCTTTTCTAGAGAATAGAGTTAACTGTTATAGACAACTCGAAACTATTCTCAAAGACAAGATCACCGGTCTTGAGACTAAGGTTAAAGCTTACTTTAATTCTTGTTCGAAGGCTAAAGAGTTCTACAGTAAGCAAGCTGTTAATCAAACATCTGTAATAGGTTTTGATTATAATGTTGCTATTGGAGAATTAGGCATAAACTCCCCTCCTTATGTATGTGCTAAAGGTAGGGAAGTACCATATGTGCTTAAGGGTGTTGATAAACCCCTCTATAAAGGATCAATTGCTGAACCATTTGATGAGACCTCCTTTATTATTCAAGAAGAAATACTTGCTAAAGATCTTGCTAATGAGAAGGTTGTTTCCAAGACAAGTGTGTCGAAAGTTCCAGTCAAAGTTGTGAAAGCAACTGAGACTAACTCAGACACACATGAGTTGGATAATAAAAATGCCATGTCTACCATGCATAATTTGCCCGTTGTTAATCCCTCTCATAAAGTATGTATTATTCCTAATTGTATGTCTTGTGCTTTTAATTTGATGTATGCTTATTTTAATGATAAGCATGTTTCTAGTGATAAGACTACTCCTCGTCAGCATGTGAATAATAGGAAGCATGATAGGTCTAAGACTGCTAGTCCTCCTAAGGCTAGAAAGGAGACATTTGTGCCTAAGCCTAAACAGAAATTTGTTAAGGCTGTTTACAAGGTCAAATGTCCAGTCATTGAGAAAGTTGAGAACATTAAAGTTAAGAATGTTGTTTTGCCTGACAAAGGTCAATTCTACAAGTATGTCGGGCCCAACCAAGTTTGGGTTCCAAAGAAGGTTTAATCCATTTGTATTGCAGGGCATTAAATAGGTGGAACCGGCAGTGTGGATTCTTGACAGCGGATCGTCAAGACATATGACCGGAGATAGAGCCCTGCTATCAAATGTGGTTGAGAAAGCTGACACAGTGGTTACCTTTGGAGATAACAGCAAAGGTTTAACTAAGGGATATGGCTGTTTGCAAGCTGGTAATGTTATCATTGATTGTGTAAATATTTTCTGTATTTTTGCTATATTAATATAAGTTTTTATTTGTACATTCTGTAATTGTAAATATTGTTTGAGATATTACAGTTGTTAGGAGTTAACAATTGTATGATATATGAAATTGAATGCTGATATCTCTTTGATAGATATTTGGTATTTAATTCATTGATTTTTTTTAATTATATTAAAATAATATGCAACATAATTATTGGTATCTAAAGTACTTGACAAGTATCGGTCAATGATATATTGTTAATATTTTGTTGTAGATAGTTGTGAGTTTTTAAGTTCTAGTGAATTTATATAAGTTGTTATATCTGAAAGATTCACTATAATTTGAAATCAGCAGCATAGTCATTCTTATTAATATTATTTTTTAACAAACAATGTTGCTGATTATAATTTTATTAAGATAGATTATGGAGCTTTTGACATGAATGAGAATTACTTAGACTTTACCCTAAGTGATCAATGCTTTAACAAAAACTCATTCATATTGAAAGTCAAAATCTTTCTTTCTCTTCTTAATACTGCTAGGTCATCAGTCTGTGTCTTATCAAAATCATTTATCTTTTTAGGCATAAAAACAGACTTGTGCACTCGAACAGTTTTAGGAGAAAATCAAACTTCTTTCAATATTAGTGATTTCTTATTTCATTTAAAATCTTTTGAAGTCACTATTGTACATCATCTCTTTCAAAAGATTAAATGTATAATTTTCATTCATTATAGATCTTAAGTACATTTTATCTTTATATTGCCATATGTTCTGTGATACAGGTTCAGCCTCCAATGGCCTTCTTTCATTGACAGTCATGAGGTTGAAAACCCACAACATCTATCCCAGACTGTAAAGAAAAACATAGAAACAGAACCAATCAACACTCTCTTACCACTAAAATGTAGTATGAATGAGCGTGAGGGAGATAGTGCCTTAGTGCACCACATAAGGAAGGTTCTGAAGTCAACCCAACAGCTCTGTCTCCTAAAAAGATGAGTAGTATCTAAACCGAGACAACTGCTAGCCCCCATACATCTTCTCAAAAAAATGTAATGGCTGAAAAGGCACAAAAACAGTTACTAGATTCATTCTCTCAACAGGGTGCGTCTATTGAAATTTTCCTGTCGGCCAAGGCATCCGATGTAGTGTCACCACCTCAAAAATAAACAATTTTTGATGCAGAAGGAAAGGTCACACACACAAAGGATGAGTTGATGGAAACAAGAGTTTCGACCATTTTAAGGTCAGATTCGATTGTTCAAGGTTATTTAATGAACCAATTGCCTTTAGAGGTGTTAGGAGAGGATACTGATCCAATAGTCATATGTCAGTGGTTAGTGTTTACCTCCCCAGGCTTAAATCCCCTGGATGCATCTGCGGATAGTGGATCAGACATAGGCGCAGATCGACAACTTGTTGATAATGATTCAGATATTACCTTATGAGTCACAAGGAAATGTCTTCACAGACATTAGAAGGGAACCTTGATCTTTATGCTAAATTCTTTCGATCATTGTTTACCTTCCCAGAGTTCAAATCTGGAACCCTGAAAGGGAAACTAGCAACTTGTAGATTATGACTCAGATTCATCTGACGAGTTTAACAAGGACGGGGATTTGTGAACTCCCATTGCACCACCTGTGACCTCCTTAAGGACAGCTAAGGTGATTTTCCTTGCAGATACAGCTGAATTTTGGAGCTATGAGAGGAGTGATACACTTGTGAGAATGAGTGTAAACACGAGTGAAGAGAAAAGTAAAACACATGTGAGGTACACTAAACAGAATCACACACTCACAGTGAGGAAGAAAGAGAAACTACTTGTTATTTCTTTTCCAACCAAGTGAAACATGAGAACTCCTTCAGACAATGGTATACATTCCTGCTCTAAGGGGGAGATAAAAGCTTAAGTAATAGTTTGGAGGATTCCACAACTAAGGGGGAGAAATAGCAGTGAGGAAAGAAAAAGAAAAAGGTAAAGCATATGTACACTACACCACACCATTGTTGTTTGTAACTACGGATCCTATTGTAAGGGAGAGGTGGTAAACACAAGGTGATCTCCTTTAAGCAGTTGATTTTTCTAGGGGGAGAAGTAAGAGAGATATGCGCTTCTCATCAGGAAATGTTGTTGTACAAAAGAAGATGAAACTACTTGAAGATATGTTCAGTCTAGAGGAACATCTATTTGGAATATGGAAAATGTTAAATGTTATCCTGAACTTTTCTGCTATTTACTTTGTATTTCTGTTTACATCTTTTTCTTATTTGTTAGTTGAGTTATCCTCTAGGTATTTGTTGTTATTGTCTAACAAACAAATAGGGGGTGAGTGAAAGGCATATGTCACGACCTATTTGTTTATTCAAGGATTTAACTCAACTCAAATAAGAATATAACAAGTAAATATTGGATCTACCGTCAAAGAGATCTCACAAAGTAACATATGTCAAAGGATTCAGACAATGTTCATCTACAGACTTGAGGAATTACTTCACTGGAAGAAGTTCAAGAAATTGATCAAGCCTCAGTGATATAAATCAAGATTGTGGATTTAATCAAGTGACAGAGATCTTGTCAGGGTATCAGATAGTTACAGGGATTTAATCTGAAGAAAATCAAGTTATCAAAGTCAAGACATGAAGAAACGTCATGAAAGTTAGTCACTCATGAACCAGACAGTACATCGAGTGTCAACATTGAAGTGGTGGAATTGATTCCTAATTGACAGTGATTTTCAGAAGATTTTCAGAAGAATGGTTGCTGTTGAAGAGTAGTATTAATTCTCTATTAATTAATTAAGTCATATAGTTTAATTAAGGAAATAAATTATATCTGGAAAGATTAATTTATTTATTAATTAAATTAATTGATTATTTAATTCTGAATTAATATTATGAATTTTTAGAATTGATTTTAAATTTATATTCAATATTAATTCAGCATGACAATCAATTGAACTGGTATGACAATCAGATTGTCATACCGAAAGTCATGCTAGTTCAAATTGATTGTCATACCGAAATTTCTACTAGCTATGGGATTGTCTTGCTAGTTCAGGAGATAGTCATACCGATTGTCATGCTAGTTCAGGAGATAGTCATACCGATTGTCATGCTAGTTCAGGAGATTGTCTCACCGAAAGTCATGCCAATTCAAAGATTGTCTTTCCAGTTCATTTCAGTTCTGTTGATTAAATTTAAAGACAAGCAGCAGACATTCAACACAGACTCTCAATATCTTCAATCAACCAAGAACACAGCAGCCGCAGAAGAAATATTTTATCTCTCAACCGCACTTCAAGATTATCAATTTCTAGGAATCAAAGTTAAATCTGAACTACTAGAAATCATTCTCTTGTTCTTGTGTAACTATCTAGCGGATCAAAATCCCTATAACTTAATCTCAAATTGCTTTTAGCATTTGATCTTTTTATTGCAAAAATAGAAAAAGTTCATGTCGAATTTATTCTAGATTTGTGATAATTTATTTGAGATTAATCCCCTGTAAATGATACCGTTGTTGTAACACCTTTCAAGTTTAATAATAGTTTTTATTTAACTTTAATTTTGTTTCACTTTTTTTTCGTATTAAATTCGATTGAACGGTATAGTTTGTATTCAACCCCCCCTTCTACAAACATATTGGGACCTAACAAACTCAAACATCAAACCACCTCAAATCTCTAAGCCTAAATTCCTATACAAACAAACT
Source organism: Apium graveolens (assembly GCF_009905375.1). Lineage (NCBI taxonomy): Eukaryota > Viridiplantae > Streptophyta > Magnoliopsida > Apiales > Apiaceae > Apium > Apium graveolens. The sequence continues at coordinate 147,521,837 of NC_133647.1, forward strand.
GCTAACATCTATCTAAAAATACGAATCACCTCAAGCCAAACATTTCTCAAGAAAATCACAAATCTACCTTCTGTCAAGCCATCACTCAAAATTCACTAAAAGTCTGTTGGGAGGAAACCTAAGAAAGCGAAGCATGTTGAAAAAGTGCAAGTTACTGAGAGGGCCATCTGGAATTATTACAAGTAAAGTGATTTTCTACTTCTGAATTGGTGCAACTCAGATGAAGATTACTTTCAACAATTAGCTTAGGAAATAGTCAGAGTCTGGATCGTAACACTAAGAGAAGTAAGAATCTACTATGAAGATGGATCTTTCACATTTTTTGGCGGCACCTTAATGGACCCCTTTTCACCCACATAAATCAAGAGAGTGATAAGTTTACTGAAGGATAAGGATACTGCTACAAGAGCATGTAGATCTATTTTAGCTGAATGGTTGATAGTAAGGGAGGAAAGGAGAGCAATGAATAAGGCTGAATATGAAGAGAAGATAAGGAAGTATGATGAGGAGATTGAAATGTACATAAAAAGATCAGAATAACTCAAGGCAAAAGGAATGAGTAGAATTTCCAAGGGTGGAAGATTTCTAAACGTCAAAGCTGGCACATTCTCAAAGTTTAGGATTGATTTGGTAGATGGTTATCCAAATCCTGACAGACTCAAACATGTGGAAGCTCTAAGAGGGACACCAATCATAGAGGAACTTGAAATTCTTTTATATCTAAAGGACCTCATTAGAGAAGAAACAAAAGACACAGTCTTTGTCTGATACATGTAACTGTTAAAATTCAAGAAATCACCTAATATATGAATGATGTATTTGTGACATTTTTTTTGTATTAGTCTAAATTTTCCATTATAGCTTGGGGTTAGTCTTGTTAACAGGCATGAATTTGTGATAAGCAATCTTCTTACAAATTGGGGGAAATTGTTGCGCAAGACATGTATGTACAATAACAAGACTAAGTCAAATTGACAACCCTAAGTAAGTTGTATTGTAATCCATGTTTTGCATTTTGTATTGTAATATTTAAGTCTATAAAAATGTATAAGAGCAGACTGGAGTCTTTTTCCGTAAATAGTATCAAGCCTAAGAATTCTATCTGGAAGAAGATCAAGAAGATCATGCCTCAGATGAATTATGAAGAAGCTTGGAGTTGAATAAATTTGTTTTGAGAAAAATATTCTAAGTTAAGATCTCTACAAGTCACAGATTAAGTGTTATAGAGAAGTCATTCGAGAACTCCAAAATGACTTATCGAGAAGTCAGGAAAAGCTACTAGAGAACTCAGAGATATCGACAAGCCAATTTGAAGATATGAAGAATGGAGATATCGACAAGTCATTTCTTTAGTAGAGAACTCAGAGTTATCAATAAGCCAATTTATCACTAGAGAACTCAGAGTTATCGATAACCCAAGTTGTCACTAGAGAACTTTGAGTTATCAATAAGCAAAAGTGAAGACGTGAAGATGAGAGATCTCGACAAGCCAAATTCTCTTATAGAGAACTCAGAAACCTCGATAAGTCAAAACAACTATAGAGTGATTAGAGATCTCGATAAGCCAATATACTTATCGAGATGTCAAGTGCTCTATATACCAAACTGGAGATCTCGAGGTAAAACTCAAAGTATAAAGTGCAGAACAGTTCAATATCCAAGATTATCAATCAACAAACAATCTAATCAGTTGGATTGAGAAGTCTACAAAAGCAGCTTGAAGAGTACAGGATCAAATGCCAAGATTAGCTGGCAAAGTAAAGTCACAGGCATGCAAGATTAGCAGAGATACACTAAGCCAGAAATATAAAGATTTAATTATCCAAAAATAGGGTTTAGTACATACTAATGTATGTTGTGTAATAACCAGTGTTTACTGTTCTATAAAGTAAACACTAGATGCTTTGTTAGAAGTAACAATTTAGATAAGAAAATCTTGTATTCTGTTAGATATATTTGAGATGTCATGTCTAATATGATTCATGTTTAGTTTTCAGATCTTAAGAAACAGGACATATCAGAACTTACTGGAATCAGGACTTACTGGAAGTCAGAACTTAATATCAGAACTTAAGGTCATATCAGAACTTAAGTGCGGAAAGACTTATAGTTAAGGAAGGAAGCTGATTTACAGTAGAAGATCGAGAATAAAACAAATGAAGATATGCATGGAAAGAGTTAGAAGACTAGAAGACTTGTAAAAGATATCTGATTGATATATTTTAGGAAAGGAGATTGATATATCTGATAATCCTGAGTCATTTGGTTATACTTGAACCAAGCGATTCTTAAGTCTATCTTTGAATTATATAGAAATGCCATGAACCCTCAAGTACGTATTGCAAGTAGATTAAAGGTCTTATCATGTTAGTATATTAAAGTAATTGTAATTTTGTATTCCATATCAATTAGAAGTTATCTTGTAACTATGTACTATATAAACACAGACTTAGGGTTTACACTATATATGTTATCATTATCGAGAAGATTTACATTGTAACCTAGCAGCTCCTAGTGATATTTGTTCATTACTGAGAGAGAACAGTTCCATTGTAATAGAGTTTATCATATTGAATATACCTGTTTACTGTTACTTGTGTTCAAAATTGATTTGATTGTAATAACACTATATTCAATCCCCTTCTACAGTATTGTATGACCTAACAATTGGTATCAGAGCTTTTCTGTTAACACATATACAGTAAAGATCCAAACAATCATGTCTGAAGAAGTACAAACTCCAACCAAGCCCACCAAAACTGAAGAAACTCAAAAGACACAAACCCACAGTCGATATGAGACTATTAGGGTTCCCATACTGAGACCTTCTGAGTATCCTATATGGAAAGTGAAGATGGCTATGTTTCTGGAAGCTATAGATCCAGAATACCTTGACAGAATTAATGAAGGACCACATAAGCCTACTAAGCTCTCTGTTGTAGTTGCTAATCAACCAGCAAAGACCATAGCAAAGGAAAAAGGTGAGTACACAGCTGAAGACATCTCATCTATTGCCAAGGATGCAAAGGTAAGGCATTTGCTGCATAGTGCCATTGATAATGTCATGTCAAACAGGGTAATTTATTACAAGACTGCAAAGGAGATATGGGAAGCTTTGGAGACAATATGTCAGGGAACTGATGCAATCAAGAAGAACAGGAGGACTATACTCACTCAAGAGTATGAGCACTTTGACTCAAAAGCTGATGAGTCTTTAACTGACTTATATGACAGGTTTGTCAAACTCTTGAATGATCTGTCACAGGTGGACAAGGAATATGATCTTGAAGATTCAAATATAAAATTCCTTTTATCTCTTCCTGAAAATTGGGATTTGAAGTCTACAACAATAAGAGACAACTATGACCTTACTGAAACTACTCTTGATGAAATTTATGGTATGCTCAAGACTTATGAACTTGAGATAGATCAAAGGAGCAAGAGGCATGGAAGAAAGTTAAGGACAATTGCTCTTAAGGCTGAGAAGGAATCTCCTAAAGTTGTTACCTTAAAGAGGGGCAAAGGAAAGGCTCTCATCATAAAGTCTGATTCAGAGTCATCATATTCTGATGATGATGATTCAGAAACTGAAAGTTTACCTGAGATAGATGCTGATGAAGAGATGATGAAATTGTGTGCTCTTATGGTAAAGGGTATCACAAAGATAGCCTACAGGAAATTCAGAAAAGGAAAGAAGTTTTCCAGGAAAGGTGTAAGTTCTGATAAGAAAGGGTTCAGAAAGTCTAACAGAGGAGACAACTCAAATGTCAAATGCTACAATTATGGTGAAAGAGGCCACATATCTCCTGATTGCAAGAAAGGAAAAAGTGACAAAGGCAAGGCACTTGTCACAAAGAAGAAAAGCTGGACAGACACTTCAGATTCTGAAAGTGAGGTGAACTATGCCCTGATGACAAATGCTGATAGCAGTCCTGAAACTGCTGAATTGAAGGTACCTCAAACAACTTATGTTTTTCATACTGATGATATTACTGAGTTGAGATTATATCTTAAAACCATGTTTATTAGTTATAGAGATCAGACTTTAACATGTGAAAGATTAACATCTGAAAATTTTGCTTATAAAAAGAGAAATGATTATTTAGAAAAGGAGTTAGTTGTTCTTCATCAAACTAAGAAAGAAAAATATGATGCTTTATATGTTAGAGATGAAGTGTTAAAACAGAATGAATCTCTAAAAGCTGACTTAGAAAAGGAAAGAGAGATTATCAGAACTTGGACTAACTCTGGCAGATCAACTCAGAATTTATTAAGTAGTGGAAACTGAAAAGAGGGCTTAGGTTATGGAGATGATAAAAGTGAAAAAGGAACTGAACAAATTGAGCCGATTGTTGTTAAACAGAATACTAAGCCAAAGGTAAATCCTGTTAAATTTATAGCAAAAACTGTAAAGTCAGATTCTGAAAAGATGAAAGAGTCTGTGACAGAAGTTAAGGAAAAGTCAACTTCTGACAAATTAGAACAGAATAAACCAGCTGAAGTCAATATAGGCTTAATGAAGAAGAAGCAGCTTAAGCATAAGCTGAAAGAGATTAGGAATGTCAACAAGGTAAAGGAAGCTAGGAAAAATAGGAATGGAAAGGAAGGTGTAAATAAAAGTAATAATTATATGCCTGTTCCTAATGCTCCTAGAAAGAAATGTTATAATTGTGGAAACTCTAACCATCTTGCTTCTTTTTGTAGGAAGAATAAAGATATAAACTCTTTACCTCCTAGATCAGGAGTTAAGAGTCGGTCTGTTAGGTTTAAGCCACAAAATCCTTGTTTTCATTGTGGTAGTTTATGGGATTCCATTTATACTTGTAAGGAATATCATAGTCTATACTATGATTATTATCAAATAAAACCTTCTTTAAAGAAAGTTACTTTAATTCCTTCTAGTGTAAAGTCTGATGCAAAGTCTGATATAAATTCTGATAAACAGCATGTTAGCATAAACTGTGAAATTAAATCTGCTACAAATGCTAACAAACTTAAAAAGGCCAAAGGATCCAAGCAAGTCTGGGTCCTTAAAACTAACCAATAGTGGTCTTTGTGATTGCATGGCAATAGGAAAGATATCCTAGTGCTGGACAGTGGATGTTCAGGACATATGACTGGAAATAAAGCCCTGCTATCAGACTTCGTGGAGAAAGCTGGCCCAGGAGTTTCTTATGGAGATGGCAACATGGGAAAAACTCTGGGATATGGAGATATCAATCTTGGGAATGTCATCATTATAACAGTAGCTCTTGTCTTAGGACTTAAACACAATCTGCTAAGTGTGAGTCAAATATATAGCAGAGGTTATCATGTGGATTTCTTTGAAGAACACTGTGAAGTTGTAAGTAATTCTACAGGCAAAGTGGTTCTGAAAGGTTACAGGCATGGTAACATTTATGAAGCCAGACTTTCAACAAGTTCTGATGGCTCTGCAATCTGTCTGTTGAGTAGAGAATCAATTGAAGAAAGCTGGAATTGGCACAAAAGACTCTCTCATTTAAATTTCAACCACATAAATGAGCTAGTAAAGAAAGATCTTGTGAGAGGACTGCCAAAATCAGTATTTGCTCCTGATAAGGTAAAACAAAGAAAATTTTCTTTCAAGAGCAAAACTGAATCCTCAATTCTTGAGCCTTATCACCTATTGCATGTTGATCTATTTAGTTCAGTCAATGTCATGTCAATTACAAAGAAGAAATATGTTATGGTTATAGTGGATGAGTTCACAAGGTACACTTGGGTGTATTTCTTGCACAAGAAGAATGAAACTGCATCTACTCTAACTAATCATGTCAGACAGCTGGATAAGTTGGTCAAAGACTCTGTTAAAATTATAAGAAGTGATAATGGCACTGAGTTCAAGAATTCAATTATGGAAGAGTTCTGCAAAAAGCATGGAATCAAACAGGAATTTTCTACACCTGGAACTCCACAGCAAAATGGAGTTGTAGAAAGAAAGAACAGGACTCTCAGTGAAGCTGAACTATGCTTGATGAAGCAAAGCTACCAACCTACTTTTGGGCTGAAGCTGTGCAGACTGCTTGTTTTACACAGAATGCTACACTCATAAACAAGCATGGAAAAACATCATATGAGATGGTGAAGAAAAAGAAGCCAAATCTGAAATACTTTCATGTATTTGGATGTAAATGTTTTGTTCTTAAGACTCATCCTGAACTGCTGTCAAAATTTGATCTAAAAATTGATGAAGGAATTTTTATTGGATATCCACTTTCCACAAAAGCCTTTAGAGTCTACAATTTAAGAACAAGGGTTGTCATGGAATTTATCAATGTATCTTTTGATGATAAGAAGATTACTAGACTTGAAGATTTCATTGACCATGATCAAATGAGATTTGAAAATGAAGATTTAATTTCTCATTCTATAAATTCTGATGACTTAAACTCTGATCCTGTAAGTTCTGAGGGGTTAAGTTCTGATGTCATTGAAACTGTGGTAACAACTCCAAAGGAAAATGCACATGTCCAGGGGGAGCAAGCTGAAGATACTACCACAACTCAAGACTCTCAAGAAGCATCAAAACCTGTCACTGGCTCTTAAAGTTCTGATTCATCAAGTTCTGATGAGCTAAATTCTAATAATTCTGAAAACTCCAATTCTTCAAATCCTGAAGGATCTAACTCAAATTTTGAAGTCTTGGAGAGCATAACTACAGGGGGAGCATCAGAAAATGCTGATGGAGATAGCATGGATCATGGGGGAGGATCCAATTCTAGAAATCAACTTCCATCTGCAAGGAAGTGGACCAAATTACATACACCTGACTTAATAATTGGAGATCCTGAAGCAGGTGTCAGAACTAGAACTGCAACATCAAATGAATGTCTCTATCATTCATTTATATCTCAGAATGAACCAAATAAAGTGGAAGAAGCTCTTCAAGATGTTGATTGGGGGCAAGCAATGCAGGAAGAGTTAAATTAATTTGAAAGAAATAAAGAATGAACCCTAGTACCAAACCAAAGAACAGATCAGTTGTTGGCACAAAGTGGGTGTTCAGAAATAAAACTGACAGTGATGGTATAATTACAAGGAACAAAGCAAGGCTGGTTGCTAAAGGCTACTCTCAACAGGAGGGTATTGATTATGATGAAACATTTGCACCAGTTGCTAGATTGGAAGCCATAAGAATCTTTTTAGCTTATGCTGCTCACAAAAATTTTAAAATCTTTCAAATGGATATAAAAAGTGCTTTTCTAAATGGAGAATTGGAAGAAGTAGTGTATGTTGAACAACCTCCAGGCTTTGTAGATTCAAAATTTCCAAATCATGTCTACAGGCTTGATAAAGCACTTTATGGCCTTAAGCAAGCTCTAAGAGCATGGTATGAGACTTTAGCTCAATTTCTTCTGAAAAGTGGATTTCACAGAGGTACAATTGATAAAACACTGTTTTACCTCAACCATGGAAAGGACTTACTTTTGGTACAGATATATGTTGATGATATTATATTTGGTTCTACAAATGCCAAACTCTGTTAAAGGTTTGCAAAGTTAATGCAGTCAAGATATCAAATGAGTATGATGGGAGAACTTTGTTATTTTCTGGGACTTTAAGTCAAGAAAAATGAAGAAGGTACTTTCATCTGTCAATCCAAGTACACCGGAAATTTACTCAAGAAATTTGGAATGCAAGACAGTTCAACTGCATCCACTCCCATGGCCACTGTAACCAAGTTAGATAAAGATATTGATTCATCAGTAGATATTACTAACTACAAAGGTATGATTGGCTCTTTACTCTATTTAACTGCTAGTAGACCTGATATCATGTATGCTACCTGTCTTTGTGCAAGATTTCAGGTTAATCCAAGAGAACCTCATTTAATAGCTGTGAAAAGAATTTTCAAGTACCTCAAAGGTACAACTGATCTAGGATTGTGATATCCTAGAGAATCAGATTTTAAGCTAATAGGTTACTCAGATACAGATTTTGCAGGATACAAAATAGACAGGAAAAGCACAAGTGGAAGCTGCCAATTTCTTGGAGGCAGATTAGTTTCTTGGTTTAGCAAGAAATAGAAATCAATTTCCATATCAACTGCAGAAGTAGAATATATTGTTGCAGGAAGCTGTTGTGCACAGATTCTTTGGATGAAGAATCAGTTACTGGATTATGGGTTAGAATTTTCTAAAATACCAATTTAATGTGATAATCAAAGTGCTATTTCTATGACATGTAATCCAGTTCAACACTCAATGACAAAGCACATAAGTATTAGGTACCATTTTATAAGGGAACATGTGATGGAAGGTACAGTGGAATTGCATTTTGTTCCAACATATCAACAACTAGCAGATATCTTCACAAAACCACTATGTGAAGCTACTTTTACAAGACTGGTAAATGAACTTGGAATGGTTTCAGGTTCTTTTTCTAAATCTGCTTAGTTTTTGTTCTCATGCATCAGAAATTATGATCAGTGTTTACAGATTGTCTTATCTTCATGTAATCTGTACTTAAATTGAAATACATTAAATGCTGATTCTTATGGATCTGTATACTTTGATAGTGATTTAAATGTTCTGTGACTATTCAATCCAATGAGGATTACTTTGCTAGATGTTGATCTAGTAGTTTTTAACATACTGGAAATCCAATGTTTGAATTAGTTATTTATGTGGAAACTCATTAACACAAGCAAATTATGATTTTGAGCTTAGTCAAATTTACTTTAAGTATCTTATTACTAAGTCACAAACTAGATTCTTGTTTCTTATCTGTCAAATTCTGATGTCAGTAAATCTTAAGAATGAACCTAAATGCTGATAAGCCTCACTTATCTGAAGAAAAGAAAAGAAAATTAAAGTCAGGTACTCCTTTAAGATCTAGAGTAAATATGTGAAAGGGAAGACCCAAGTGCATTACTGGTATTAGGTAATATGCATTAGAAAAACAAATAAATTTTTCTTGGTGACTTTTCACATTCTCTGATTACTGGAGAAATACTCTGATAATAGCATAAATTCTGATAAGCAGTTGTGACTCACTTACATTGAGAAGCCACTGTGAAAAAGAATTCTAAAAGATGCATAAAATGAGCACAAACAGTTGAGGTGGACTCATGCACAAATTTATCCTATAGTAGACTTCATTATTAATGACAAATTTTTAAGTACTTTTCTTAGCTATGCCTTATTTCTAAGATGTACTGAAGTATATCAGACTTTAATCTTCATCTGATATTTTGTTAAATGCACACACTATCACTCCATATAAATGATGAAAATTACTGTGGTGATTAAGTTGTTTTTGACAAATAGTTAAGTGTCATTTGCATAAATTCTGAGGACAAGTTCTGATGGAAGTTCTGATGATTAAGCTCTGAAGAAACAAGTCAGTCTTTGTAAGAAGAATCACAGTAACAAACATTCACTTTTTGAGTACAGAAGCCATGTTCTGATGACTGTTAAATTCTGATAGTAGTCAAGTTCTGATATTAAATTATGATGGAAACTCTGATGCTTACGTGGCATTATTTTTACTTGACTTATTTGTGGTAAATACTTAAACAATCATATATTTAATTAGAATATAATTAGGTGAGATAAAAACAACCATAATCATTTGGATTAGTGGTAAACATGTTTGTCTTGAAACACTGCATGTGCACGTTAATTGTTGCTTATTTCTCGTGCCCACTAACTCCGCTTTAACTATTTACTGGTTGACAGGTGTACAAGTGTCAGTTTTACTTCTAAAAAGGACTGTTGAGTGGAGAAAGTATATATATGAGAGTTAAAAGATATTCTAATTTTTTACCTACTTTTCTATTCATAATCTCTCTTATTCTCTCTTTCTAATATTCTCTGAAGCTTTTTCATACAGGACTTTTATCAATCACCTTGGGCACAATATATTTTCTCACTTATTTCTTACAGAAATGGCACCAAAAGATATTATTTTCAATGGAGCGAAGTTTGTCCCCAACAATTACTTGGCTATTCTTAGCAAGAGTGAAGCCCCATCAGATCTTCATTTCGTTCAGGACTTTCTCGCTAACTCTGAGATAGGTCATGCACTGACCCAACTAGTCACATTCTCAGGAACCCAAGTGCTGGAGTTCTGGAGGTCAGGCGTGTATGATGATGGTGCCAATGGGTCCCCAAGTATTATCTTTACTACAGGGGAGGATGCCCATGTGGTGACTTTGGCTACAGTTCGACAAGCACTCCATCTGCCAGAAAACTGCACATATTCAACAGTTGAAGAGCCAGTTCTTCAACAGCTAATGGCCAATCTGGGCTATGAGAAGACTCTGGCGAAGCTGGGACAGTTGAAGAGACCCCATATAAAGAGGGAATGGAGTTTCTTCTTCGACTCTGGGCTATGAGAAGACTCTGGCGAAGCTGGGACAGTTGAAGAGACCCCATATAAAGAGGGAATGGAGTTTCTTCTTCGACTAAATCACCAGGACTTTTGCCAATGCTCTCATAAATCAAACTCATTTTGATTATGCAAATGTTGTTTTAGGCTTTATTGGGGATAGGATGATAGAAGATAGAAACACTGTATATTTTGCTAGATTCTGTCAGCTTATTTATAATTCTTGTTGTTCTGATGCACCCCAATTAGCAAGTGAGATAATTGAACCATTTAAGCTTGCTAAGAGAGTATTTACTAACTTATTATCTGCTGATAATAAGAAAACTTTTTTTAGACCCCTCCAAATTCCCAAATCTGTCAAATAGTTTTTGGTAAACTCTGACACATCCACATACACTGCTCTATATCCTGATATACAACCATCCCAACCTCCATCAGAACCTCCAACCACTGCACTGAAAGGAATATGTCCTAAGTCCAATCATGTATTAGGATTTAGAAATAACTTTTATGTAATCTGTTTTGATTTCATTGATATTAATAAAAGACTTGTTTTGTTTTTTATTACGGGCTCTATCTATTCAAGTGTTTAAATAAGATATACCATAGTTTAGAGTAAAGCTTTTATGGATTATGATGAGATCATAATAGTGAGACCTAAAAGATGATAACTCTAAACTTAAATAGTTCCTGGTCATAGGATTACTAACTGGTAATTAATAATCTGCAAAGATCGGTACATACTATGCTTGCTTCATTTTGAAGGAAATCTGTTCTCATAGATATTTGTGTGGTGACACTATAGCTAGTATGTAGGTGCTTATTATAGAATAAGTTCACTGAACATGACTCGCACAGCTGAACAACTGATGGAGTTCACTCACGTGTCAGCAGTTGTTCACATAGTGATAGTTGTACAAGTATCCTTAGACTTGAGGTCATCATAGTCATCTTGTGTACACTGAACTATGCTTTGGTTTAGTTCTTAGTCTCCAGGGACAATTATTAGGGCTCTACTGGGTATATGAATTTGTACACGAAGATAATGTATGATCAATAAAGGATCTACCCCTTCCAGTGAAGGAAGCGAATGTTCAAGGCTGATCCACTTATGCTAGTTCAGGAATCTCTGGCCAGAGTGAATGAAATTAGAAAGGAGTTTCTAATTTGCAAAGAACTAAGCATAGTAAATGGTAAGCAAGTGATTAAATTAGATAGGCTTGACACAAGATCCATGCCTTGTATTTAATCAGGATATTGTAGAGTAGAAGGAGTTTATTGTACGGTAACTATTCACTGAATAGGTTCTTGGTATTCTAAGCAGTGAATTCGTATTATCCGGAAAATCGCGATATGCTGAGAAGTATCCCTCATGATGTAGAATAAATATGATTAATTAATTAATCATATTTAATAAATTAGAGAATTTATATAAATAATGATAAAATAGTTTTATTATTATTTATTTCTACTACCGGCTTAATATTGAACCTACAGGGTCACACCATAAAAAGAGAATGATTTAATGGTGGAGAAATTAATTAATAATGGCTGATAATTATTTATTTATGAAATAAATAAATAATTAATTGGCAAATTTAATAATTGATTAAATGAGATTTAATTGATTATAAATTAATTAAGAAAAGTTCTTAATATTATTAATTAAGAATTTAATTTTGGAAATTAATTCAAGAGAGAGAATTATTTCTAAAGTGTTTAGAAAAAGGATTAATAATTAAAAGGTGTTTTAATTATTAATGAGAATAATAAATGGGTTAATAATAATAATATTTTATGGGAAAATTTCAGCTGAAAATTTTGCCTATAAATATACTATTATAAACCCTATTTTTATTCTAACCCGAACTCAAAAGTTTTTAGAAAACCTAATTCTCTCCACCTCCTCCTCCTCCTTAACGTCGTTTTCTTGGTGGATACCGGTGGAGTGCTTCACGTTTGAGGAGCAGCTGCTAAGGATCTCTGATCATTGCTTTTGGATCGCTATTAAAGGTTAGTAATCGATTCATATATTTTAATCACAATTTATATGCTTTTATTTGGATTTTATATGTGTAAAAAGTGTTTTACCATGCTTCCGCTGCGATATAAATCCAACATTGGTATCAGAGCATAGGTTGTATGCATATAGATCTGTGGTAAAAATTTCAGAATTTTATGTGCTTGTATGAATTAATTATGATTTTTACAAGTTATATCATGGATTAATTTTGTCTGATGAGAAATCATTTCTCAGAATAATTTTGAATGTTGATCTGGGTTCTACAAGTGTTGTAGATCATCTGGGTATTTTTCTCATAATTTTATGATGTATGGATTATTTATTATGAATTTTTGAATTTATTTGAATTAAATTCGTAATTAAATAATCATGTATATATAAAAATTGTTAGTATGTATGTATATATCTGCATCTGTTGTCTGTTGCATAATCTGTGATGCACGGAGAAAGAAAAGACAGGCACGACGTTCGAGAAAAGTTGTCAAGCGGCGGCGAATCGCAAGAAGGGCGAAGGACCGCGCGTCTGCAGTGCGCGCGTGGGGTACACGCGCCCGTGTACCACGCGCGGCGCGTGGCAGACACGCGCTGGTCAACGTGCTGACGTCATGCTGACATCATCAGATGATGTCATGCTGACGTCAACGTAGGGTCGTAGGCGCGTGAAGCGCGTGGGGCGCGTGGCGCGCGTGGGGCGCGTGGCGCGCGTGGGCGGTGTTCTGACACGCGTCTGACAACGCGTGTACGCGTGGCCGCGCGTGGGGGACCTTGTTTCGGCGCGTGAGGGCGCGTGGTAGCTCAGATTTGGGCGATTTTGGTGCCGTTGGATTCGTCTCTTCGAGACGCTTTTAATGGTATATTGTATGATATTTTATGAAATTGTTTCGAACTGTTTATAGCTAACAGAAGTGTTTTAGAGTTGTTTTTAACTGTTTTAACTGCTTTTAAATGCATCATGTGATACATAGAGATGTATAATGCTTAGACTAATATGCTAGATGATGTAACATGCCTACCTTGACGTTTATTCATGTTGATATATGTGATATATGCTTAGTTTATCATGCGATGATAGATTTAGGTGAACTTAAATGAACATAAGGCGTTTGTTAGACAACCTAGTATAGTGAAATTATTTCATAACCTTAATAATAATATTATGAATACAATCATGAGATTCTTGTGTTTATGAAACACGTAATTGAATATGAATTTTCGATATGAGAGAAAGGATGATTCTGTCAATAACAGATTTCTATCTGTAAGAAAGGGTTATTAAGTGACGCTTCTTGACAATGCTCCACCCGATCTGGGAATCATCTGATTATCGATTATTGATTTGAAATATTTAATTTAAAAGGAAGAATCTCTTTATAATATGATTATGATTGTAACGTAATATAATCCCTCTAAAATTAAATAATATCAAGTAGTAATTGGCCAATGACACAACGGGCTTATGTCGGTCATAGCCTTCCAACATGATAGAAAAGTAGTTATATTTTTGAATCATTGTCGGTTCGTGCTACAGCCGAGGGCTTTGATTTCGAAATAAGAAATACTTGTCTATTACATAGAGATGTGTACATTGAATTAGAATCTAAAGGTCGGTACGTGCCACAGCCGTGGGCCGTTGGGGACTGATTTAATTATACGGAATGTTGGGTTAGACTTGACTTAGAATATTGAGTTTGTCGTGCCACAACCGTGACTCAATTATTCAAGAGGCTAAAGTTTGATTAGGGAATAACATAAGATGTAATTGACAAGAGTTGTCTGCCTATTGAACATTACATGGCGGTTTGTGCTACAGCCGGGGTTGTGTAATGGAATGTAGGATCCCTATTCCCACTAGCACTATGAATGCTTAATTTTTCACGTAGGGGGTTGAATAAATTAGATAAACTAGTGGGAGCCACTTATGAATGAAGTTTCATTCATATAGTGTTTTAAAATGAAATCGAATATTTGCTAAGTGTTGTTATGTGTTTATCATTTACAGATTTACAATATACATTATGTCTTCTGCACTATCACTCAGGAGCATACTGGATGCTCACAAGTTGACTGGTCCTAATTATGCTGACTGGCTTCGAAACTTGAGAATTGTTCTCAGGATTGAGAAGCTGGAATACGTGATTGACTCACCTAAGCCTACTGAACCTGCTAGTGATGCACATAATGATGAGCATGTTGTGTATCGTAAGTGGGTAGATGATGCAAATGTTGCTCAATGCATCATGCTAGCTTCCATGAACATTGAGCTACAGAAGCAACATGAGCATATGGATGCTCACACTATCCTCATGCATCTACAAGAGTTGTATGATGTGGCTGGGAGGACAGCTCGATATGAGATATCGAAGGAGCTATTCGGTTGTAGAATGTCTGAGGGATCATCTGTGAATGACCATGTACTTAAGATGATCAATTTGATTGAACGTCTTGGACAACTTGGTTTTGCCATGGATGGGGAGCTGAGCCAAGACTTGGTCTTGCAATCGCTTCCAAGTTCATTCTCACAGTTTATTGTGAACTTTCACATGAATAAGTTGGATGTCAGCCTGCCTGAACTCCGCAACATGTTGAAGACTGCGGAATCGAATTTTCCCCCTAAGAAGAGTTCTGTTCTTCTAATTGGTGAAGGTTCCAATCCTAAGAAAAGGAAGAGGAACCCTTCCAAGAAGAAGAAAGTAGGTGAAGAAAAGCCGGTTCCACCAAAAGCTGAAGACCCCAAGAGCAAAGTTGTTTGCTTTCACTGTAACAAGGTGGGGCACTGGAAGAGGAACTGCAAGGTTTACCTTGCAGAATTGAAGAAGAAGAAGGGTAATGAGACTACCGCTTCTGATTCAGGTATGTTCATGATAGAAGTGAATATGTCATTAAATCAAATTTCTACTTGGGTATTAGATACCGCCTGTGGTTCTCATATCTGCAATTTGTTGCAGGGACTAAGGAGAAGTAGGACTCTTGAGGAAGAGGAGGTGATTCTACTGATGGGAAATAGAGCAAGAGTTGCTGCTGAAGATGTAGAATCATTTCATTTACATATGCCTACGGGCAAGACTATTGTTTTAAATAATTGTTATTTTGTTCCCTCAATTGTGAGGAATATTATTTCTATTCCCATGTTAGACTTGGCTGGATTTTCATTTATTATTGAGAATAATGAATGTTCTATTCTTAGAGATAATATTCTTTATGGACGTGGTACTTTAAATAATGGTCTGTATAAATGTGACATAATTTACTTCAGATTGAACAAACTAATAAAAGAAAAGGGATGATGAAAATCTCACTTCATTGTGGCACTGCAGTCTCCATTTAATAGACATGGAGAGAGGGCTGCAAATTTGCTAGGAATGGTACACACAGATGTATGTGGACCAATGTCTACGCAAGTCGTGGGTGGATTTTCATACTTCATTACTTTCATGGATAATAGATCTAGATTCGGATATGTGTTTGATGAAACACAAGTCTGAAGCCTTTGAAAAGTTCAAAGAGTATAAGTATGAAGTGGAGAAACAAACCAAACATAGTATTATAATTCTTCGATTAGATCGAGGTGGTGAATACTTGAATGAAGAGTTTCTGGATTATCTCAAAGTAAATGGTATAGTCTCCCAGTGGACGCCTCCAGATTGGTATCTGAAAGGAGAAATCGAACTTTGTTAGACATAGTTCGGTCCATGATGAGCTATGTAAATCTTCCAGTATTCCTATGGGGTTATGCATTGGAAACCTCAGCATATTTACTGAATAAGGTGCCTTCCAAATCTGTTCCTCAAACTCCGTATGAGATATGGAAAGAAAGGAAACCGAGTCTTAAACACGTTAAGATTTGGGGATGTCCAGCTTATGTCAAGAAGGTTGACCCAGATAAGCTGGAATCTCGATCCGTAAAATGTAGTTTTGTGGGATATCCTAAAGAGACTTTAGGGTATTACTTTTACACCGATCATCGGGTGTTTGTCTCCAGACATGCTACCTTCTTGGAAAAGGAGTTTATCCTTGAAGGAAACAGTGGGAGCAAAATTGAACTTGATGAAGTTCAAGAAGCACAAACTACTACGGTTCAAGTGGAAACACCTGTTCAGACTGAATAACCTTTTGTGGAACAGCCCATTCGTAGGTCAGGGAGAGTGTCTCGGCAACCTAAGAGGTAATATGGCCTTGTCATTGAGAATGACAATGAGTTGTCGATCATTGATGATGACGACCCTGAGACCTATAATGAGGCTATGAGTAGTGTTGACTCAGAGAAATGGCATAGTGCCATGAAATCCGGAATGAAATCTATGTATACGGGATACAAAAGAGTGATTAGAGCAAATGGCCAGGTGGAGACCTTTAAGGTCAGGCTTTTGGCAAAAGGATTCAAACAAAGGCAATGGATTGACTTTGATGAAACCTTTTACCTGTAGCCCTGTTAAAATTAGTTTGGATTTTGCTTGCGATTGCTGCTTACTACGACTATGAGATCTGGAAAATAGCTAGATGGTTTTCTTTCCAAGAGAAATGAAAACCAGGTGTGTAAGCTGCTGCGAACCATATGTGGTTTAAAGCAAGCTTCTCGTAGATGGAACATCCGTTTTGATGAGACAATCAAAGAGTTTGGTTTTATCAAAAACGTAGATGAACCATGTGTCTACAAAAGGGTTAGTGGGAGCGCGATAACATTTCTTGTGTTGTATTAAAATAGAGTTGACACACATAACAACATAGCAGACCCACTCACAACGCTACTTTATGAAAGTCACTTTGATCGTTATAAAGACTAGATGGGTATTAGATACCAGAGTGATTGGCTTTAGTACAAGTGGGAGATTGAAAGGAATATGTCCTAAGTCCAATCATGTATTAGGATTTAGGAATAACTTTTATGTAATCTGTTTTGATTTCATTGATATTAATAAAAGACTTGTTTTGTTTTTTATTACGGGCTCTATCTATTTAAGTGTTTAAATAAGATATACCATAGTTTAGAGTAAAGCTTTTATAGATTATGATGAGATCATAATAGTGAGACCTAAAAGATGATAACTCTAAACTTAAATAGTTCCTGGTCATAGGATTATTAACTGGTAATTAATAATCCGCAAAGATCGGTACATACTATGCTTGCTTCATTTTGAAGGATGTCTGTTCTCATAGATATTTGTGTGGTGACACTATAGCTAGTATGTAGGTGCTTATTATAGAATAAGTTCACTGAACATGACTCGCACGGCTGAACAACTGATGGAGTTCACTCACGTGTCAGCAGTTGTTCATATAGTGATAGTTGTACAAGTATCCTTAGACTTGAGGTCATCATAGTCATCTTGTGTACACTGAACTATGCTTTGGTTTAGTTCTTAGTCTCCAGGGACAATTATTAGGGCTCTACTGGGTATATGAATTTGTACACGAAGATAGTGTATGATCAATAAAGGATCTACCCCTTCCAGTGAAGGAAGCGAATGTTCAAGGCTGATCCACTTATGCTAGTTCAGGAATCTCTTGCCAGAGTGAATGAAATTAGAAAGGAGTTTCTAATTTGCAAAGAACTAAGCATAGTAAATGGTAAGCAAGTGATTAAATTAGATAGGCTTGACACAAGATCCATGCCTTGTATTTAATCAGGACATTGTAGAGTAGAAGGAGTTTATTGTACGGTAACTATTCACTGAATAGGTTCTTGGTATTCTAAGCAGTGAATTCGTATTATCCGGATAGTCGCGATATGCTGAGAAGTATCCCTCACGATGTAGAATAAATATGATTAATTAATTAATCATATTTAATAAATTAGAGAATTTATATAAATATTGATAAAATAGTTTTATTATTATTTATTTCTACTACCGGCTTAATATTGAACCTACAGGGTCACACCATAAAAAGAGAATGATTTAATGGTGGAGAAATTAATTAATAATGGCTGATAATTATTTATTTATGAAATAAATAATTGGCAAATTTGATAATTGATTAAATGAGATTTAATTGATTATAAATTAATTAAGAAAAGTTCTTAATATTATTAATTAAGAATTTAATTTTGGAAATTAAATCAAGAGAGAGAATTATTTCTAAAGTGTTTAGAAAAAGGATTAATAATTAAATGCTTTTATTTGGATTTTATATGTGTAAAAAATATTTTACCATGCCTCCGCTGCGATATAAATCCAACATGCACGACCAACCACTTCTCAACCACAACCACAACCTACCATCAGGACATATTTCAAACCAACACAATCATCACAACCTCAACCATCAGCAAGTACCATCAGACCTTCACCTTCCAGGCCAAAAAGAACACAGTCCGTTCCTCAGCCTCCACAAAAGAGAAGGAAAATGATTCTCAGGGATGAATCTGATAGTGAAGAGGAAGCACAGGTTCATGCATCAGAACCTATGATAATTAAAGTTGAGAATGTCACTTCTCAGAAAGAAACTGCAACTCAAGATTCTGATACCTTGAAGAGAAAGAGAACTGCTAGTTCTGATGCTCAAGCAACTCCTCTATTGGCAAGGAGATTGAAGAAAATGAGGGCTAAGAGGCATTTGGCTAAGTCTCCATCAGAAGATACTGAAGAAGCTGAGGAAGGAGATCAGGAATCTCTGATCTCAAAAGAGCCAATTATCATTGAATCTCTGCCACCTTCAGCTAAAGACAAAGACACTATTCAGGATACAGTGGTTACACCTCCTGTTTCTCCTCTTCATGAAGATGTTACAGTTGAAGATTCAGGCTTAAGTCCTGAAATTGACATCAATAGGCTGCACATACCTACTATTCTGTATTTGGAAGCTCCTACAACAGCTCAGCAATCTCCAACTCATTCTCCAATCTTAAATACTGATGCTGAGATACCATCTACACCAATTCTGGATCAAGAACCTGAAGATCAGAATTTAGATAAAATTGGATCAGAAACTCATATAGCCTCACACACTGTTGTGTTATCAGAGGATAAAGAGTCTTCATCAAGCTCTGGAGACAGTGTCTCAGTACATACTCCAGCTCCTGTACTTGAAAAGGAAGCATTGGTCAAGAAATTTATTGAACATGATGCTTCTGTACCTTGGGATGAAACTCATAGAGGAGTAGAGTGGACCAAGAAGTGGAATGAAACTGATTTCATTCCAAGCTCCAAAGTACTGAAAGACCATATTGGTAAAGCTGATGAGTTGCTCACAAATGGTGATTTTAAGACACAACTCAAAATTACAGCTCTGTCTACCAAGAACCTTCAAGGTCTACACTATGCTACTCAAGAAAAGGTTGATAAGCTTCTTGAAAAAGATGAAAAGTTAGATATGGAGACCAAGCTTGACAAAAAGAGGTTCATCAGACCTATTTCTGAAAAGGTCGAAGCAATTGAGAAAGCTCAAGAGAAGCAACAGACCCAAATCTCTGAGGTTCTGGAAAATCTTCAGTGGAACTTCTTCTCTCACTCATATTATCAGATGATGCCAAAAAGGGGGAGAAGATAGTTAAGTCCAAATGCTCAAATGATCAATTACTGAAGAAGAAAGATGATGAAGCTGATGACCAGGGAAATCCTAGCAAAGGTAGAGGTCAAGTTTAAAGTGAAGGGCATAGCAGCAAGGTTTCTTCAAGGAAACTAATTACTGAAGCAAGCAAATCTTCTACTTAAAAGAAGACAAGTTCTGAAGTTGCTCAAACTCAAAATCTGGTATCAAGTTCTGATGAGCAAAGTCTGACAAAGCCTGATGTTTTGATACAAGGTGGAAGTCAAGATTCTCAAAAGTTCATGCAAACTCTAAAGCTCAAGGGAAAGCAGACTACTGTCTACTACAAGGATCCCAAAATTCAGACACTTGATGAGGAAATTGCTAGAAGATTATTTCTGAAGCATAATCCAGGAATGGATTTAGAAAATCTCAAGGAGGAAGAAGCTAGATTTAAAGCTGAAAAGAAAAATCTAAAGCCAAAAGCTTCTGTTGCAAAGAAACCTCCAAGGCCTAAGGAAAAAGGCATTGTGATCAAGGAGAAGTCACAAACTGAGGCATCAAAGCCCAAAATAAGATCATAGATTGAGATTGATGCCAAAGACAAAGGAACGGGAAAAGTTGATGAACCAATCAAGCCATAGGAGATGAAAATTCCTTAAATTATGATAAAACCTGTGTGCAAAATGGTTCAAGTTACTGATGATATTCTTGCTGAAGATACCTGTTAGGTCACACACACACTGTAGAGGGGGTGAATACAGTGTATAGTACACTTAAATCGAACTTTAAGAACTTAAGTAACAGAAAACAAACTTTATTGAAACAATAAACTCTGTTACAGTATGGAACTGTTACCTCTCAGTGATGAACAAATATCACGAGAGCTGCTAGGGTTATAATGAATAATCTTCTCTAATAATGATAACACTTATAGTGTAAACCCTATGTCTGTGTTTATATACTACACAGTTACAAGATAATCACTAATTGATATGGAATATAATTCTGCTTCCTAAAATATATCAATCAGATATCTTTTCTTCCAAGTATTCCATTCTTTACGGAATTCCTTCTTCATGCATATCTCTTCTTATGTTTATCTTGATCTTCTTTCCTTTAATCAGCTACTGTCCTTATCTGATTGTCCTTCAGCACTTAAGTTCTGATATCTATCTTCTGATGATTATCTCCTGATAACATACGTACTGATATCCTTAAGTCCTGACTTCCAGTATAAGTACTGATCAACAGTTAAGTACTGATTTATCCTGTTCAAGTAAGATCTGAAAGCTAAACATAAAACATATTAGCCATGACATTATCAAATATATCTAACAATCTCCCCCAACTTGTAAATTAACATAATATACAAGTTTAACTGATATTTGATGATGCCAAAAACATTAAGTACAAATGCATGAGAATTAGACTAGATAACTACAACTTACAGTCCTTAAAGCTTTTACCAATTTCATCTTCTGATAACAACTTCAGTCTGTATAAATATTAGTATTTAAGCAGTTGTAGATCTTCGACTTGGCTTCATCATTTTCTGATCTCTCTGATGTCAGGAGTTGTTCTGAGATAGTTCTTCAACAAACATTTCTCAGCATATCTTAGTTCATCAATCATTCTCCTTTTGACATCTTTAAGCTCTGCAGTATCTTCACCAGTTTGAAAGATTGCAGCTCTGAGATCATTGATCTTTGCTTTTCTCAACTCCTGATCTAGTCTTATGACATAAGCTTTGTCAGACTCCAGATTGAATTCAAGTCCCTTAATACCAAGATATGTTCTGATCTGTGCAGTATTAGGCTTCATATCAACAATATCACCATTGTGATCTCTGTACTTTGGAACATATATGATGTCAGACTTAACAGAATAAAGCCTTTTCTGTCTCTGAATCTGTTCTTTTAAGTAGTTTGCAGCAGTCTCTGTTATCCTGTCATTCACTTGAAGTAAGAAAAGTACATGCTCCAATTCTTCAAAATACTTCAATGGAATGGCATTTTGTCTTATATGATAAACCCTACCATCTGTCATGAAATACAACATGATGTATTCTTTCAAGTAGGTATGGTAAACCATCTGTACAGATTCCAGTTGATTCAATCTCTCAGGAGTTGCTCCAATACCTGGTTCACTCAAGGAAGTTGGATCATTGGTAGTGTTGTGTACTCTTCTTTCATCAGCACTTCCCAATCCAGTTTTATCTCTAGCTTCCTTTCCAGTAACTACTTTTGCTTCAAAACCACTTGCAGTAGTCTTCAAAGATTGAGTCTGTTTTGTTTTAGTGAATCCTGGTAAGAGTGTCTTTGATCTATTTTCTGATATCAAGTTAACTTGAGCTCTGTCAGAGGTTACTTGCTTCTTCTGAATATCAAAACTTACAATTTCTTGACTCTGAACAACTTGAGCCATGTCAGAGGTTGTTTTAAGAACTTTTCTTGAAGTCAGAGCAAGATCATCCTTTTCATCAGTAATTTCTTCTTCCTCGGGAGGTACATAAACCTTGATAGGTTCACCAACCTTTTCTTTACCCTTGGATCTTGGATCTATCTGTGGTTGTGATCTAGCCAACGTTGCTTCAGTATGCGTCCTTTCTTTGATCACAATGCCTTTGAGTTTTGGAAGTGAATTTTTACCAGAAGCTTCAGATTTAGATGTGACTTTCTCTGATTTAAGTCTAGCTTCTTCTTCCTTTAAACTTTCCAAGTCCATTCCTGGATTTTCTTGAAGAAATAACTGTCTTGACATTTCCTCATCAAGATCTAGAAGTTCATCAGAACTTATCCTTTTACCAGCAGCAGAACTTATTCTTTTACCAGTATCAGAACTTGTCCTGTGACTAACTTGTCTTGATGTAAACCTTCTACCTTGACTATGACCGCTACCCATTCCAGAGTATCCTTGATCATCATTTCCATCATCCTTTCCTTGCAGTGTCTTGTTAGTGTTGCATTTGGACTTAATTAC
Source organism: Apium graveolens (assembly GCF_009905375.1). Classification (NCBI taxonomy): domain Eukaryota; kingdom Viridiplantae; phylum Streptophyta; class Magnoliopsida; order Apiales; family Apiaceae; genus Apium; species Apium graveolens. Next base: position 147,544,659 of record NC_133647.1, read on the forward strand.
CTTCTACCCCTTTTTGGCATCAGCAGGTAGTAAAAGAGAGATAAGTAATTCCACTGAGGATTGGATTTCAGTAAGTTACGATTGCTGAGAAACTTGATTTGTCAGAATTTCATCAATCTGAGCTTGTTGTTTCTCTTGAGTTTTTTCAATATAAGCAATCCTGTCAATGGTAGGTTGAAAGAACTTTTTCTTATCAATTTTCCAAATTTGTTCTTGTTTGATAAAGTTCTCCTGAATCTTGTGTAGCTCTGCATGAGTAGTTGAATGAAGACCTTGTAGATGTTTAATACTCAATACAGTGACTCTAAGCTAGGTTTTTAAATCATCAGAATTTAACATTTCATCAGCTTTAGTCAAGTGCTCAGCAAGATGTATTGCAGTTGGAACACATGAAACTGAGTTCCATTCCTTAGTCCACTCCTGACCTGCAGGAGTTTCACTCCAAGGTACTGGTGCAACCCCGGTAACAAACTTCTTTACCAGTTCAGACTTAGGAAGAGTCTGTTGAGAAGTATGTCCTGAAGGACCTGCTTCATCAGCATCTACAATTGGAGCAGCATCACCAGTATCTCCAGCATTTGCAGCATCAGAACTTAAAGAATCAGTATCTTCTGATAAGACAACAGTGTGAGTAGCAATGGAGGCTTCAGCATCCTCTAATTTCTGATCTGATACTAAGTTCTGATCAACAGCCATATCCTGATGCTCACCTAAAGTCTGATCATCAGCATCTTGATGCAGAGAAGGTGTTGTTGATAACTCTGGAGTTTGAACAGCATCAGTAACAAGTGTTGTGGAAGGAATATTTGCTGTTGGAGCTTCTAAGAGAAATACTTCAGACACAACCAAGTGTTGAACATCAATATCAGCACTTGTGCCTGGATCAACAAGAGACACATATGGTGAGTTAGCCTTGTCAGATACAGCTTCCTTAGATGGAGTTGATGGAGAAGAAGTGACTGGAGCAAATTCCTTGTCTTGTGAGATCAGAGATTCCTGATCCCCTTCCTTAGCTGCTTCCTCTTCATCATCTGAAACTGGCCTTTGTGCCCTCTGTTTCTTGTACTTCCTTGTTGATTTGGATTCCTTGGGAGTTTCAGGAACTGTCATTCGTCTAAGCCTCTTGAGAAGCCTAGAACCCCCAATTTCAGAATCCTTCTGAGAAATCTCTTTCTCAGCTTCAGATACAACAGGTTCTCTAGCAGGAACCGGTTCCTCAGAATCAGATTCATCTCTCAATGCAATCCTCCTTCTCTTTTGAGGTGTTTGAGGAACATTCTTTGTCCTCTTTGGCTTGGAAGATGAAGATTTCACAGTAGGTGCTGAAGATGAAGGTTGAGCAGGCTGTGAAGTGGAGAGATAGGATTTGAGATATGTTCTGAGGGTAGGTTGAATAGAATAAGAGGTAGGTACTGAGGTTGATGGATTTTGGGTGTTTGGAGTTGGTTGGACATCAGAGTAAACAGATCTATAAGTATTAGGATCAGCATTTACCAGGATCTGTTTTGCAGACTTAGGAATCTGTAATGGTCTAACCACTTTTTTCTTAGTATCAGCATTTACCAGGTCATTAAAGTATCGTTTTGCAACCTTAAAAGGTGGGGTTTGAGTGCTGACTAAATGAGGTTCATCAGTACAATAAGTGTAAATAAGTTGACAGAATCTAGAAAAATAAACAACATCTCTATCCTCTGTCATCCTATCCCCAACAAAACCAATTATTCCAGTTGCAAAATCAAAATGAGTTTGATGAATAATAGCATACCCTATGTGCTGACTCAGAATTGGGATAGCATCAAAATTTGAACATTTGTTCCCAAAAGCTTTGGTGATGCAATCAAAGAAGAAACTCCATTCTCTTCTTATATTAGCCCGTTTCAACTGTCCAAGTTTTGTCAGACTCTTTTCATATCCCAATTCAGCCATTAACTCCCGAAGGGCTGAGTCCTCTGGAATTGAGAAAGTACAATCTTTTGGAAGATGTAAAGCCCTGCGTACTGTACCAGGAGTGACTACAAAGGATGAATCACCCACTTGGAAGATAATACTGGGAGTTCCACGTTGACCACCATCATCAAAAAGTCCAGTCCTCCAAAACCTCAGAACTTGTTGGCTTGAAAAGAATTCAGGTTGTGTTAATGCATACCCAACCTCACTATGTGCAAGAAGATCTTGCACAAAGTGCAATTTAGATGGAGCTTCAGTGTGATCAAGAACTGCATCATAGTTGTTGGGGACAAACTTAGCTCCATCAATGATTAAATCCTTTGGTGCCATGTGAAAAAAAAAATGAGATTCAAGTATGCCTGTTAGGTGTTTGAGATAATGTCTGTATGAAAAACCAACGTGAGAAATAAAGAGAAAGAGAGTAAAAGTAAGGAGAGAGATAAAATATGAAGAAAATAAAAGATTAAAGAAATCTTCTCTCTGTTGTACTTATACTCTGAACAAAAATGTTACCGTTGGACACCTGTCAGACATGCAGTAATAACGGACAATTACTGGGCTCGAGAAAACAGGAATCATTACTTACCCATTTGCCTAATTTCAAGGAAAAAAAAACGTTCCATTTATCAAGAGAAACAGTTTTAATTCAAAATTTAAACCGTTAGCACTGATTGAATTATTTTTCACTGCATCATGAATATTCTGAAAATACATCACATGAAAATGACCAAGATAAATTAGATAAGTAAGTGCTGAAAATGAATCAGAACTTAATATAAAACAAAATTTATATGGTCATCAGAATATCAATCAGGATTTATCAACACAAAATAAAATAACTCAGAGACAAAATCTTGAAGTAAAAAAAACTTTCATTAATATATCAAGACAATACATTTATGAAATGGAAATTACATCAATACTTATACAAGATTTTCCCTAAGCTTCTCAACCTAACATCAACAGCCTTAGTCCTAGATAAGAAGCCTGACAAAGCTGATGATGAAGAAAAACAGGAAGAAGATGAGATTAAGTCATCTTCTTCTTCCTACTCTCGACAAACAGAATGGCGAGTCGGATGATTCGCTCTTGCTGGCGGAGACGATGAAGATGAAGTTCTCTTCGAACGACCACCAGATCACGTTTGATAACCTCTGGAAATTGAATCCAGAGATTGTGAGGAATGTTGGTGATAGGGTATGGAGTTGGAATTCCATTCAAAAAGACATGAACAGTCTCATCACCATAATTGTAGAACCAGCCAAATTCAGCCATTTGTGATGATAAGTGAAAAACGAGAGTGAGTTTGTGATAAAAGTGTGATGGGAAGGCTGATGTGAAGTGGTTGCTTATATAGGCAAGAGAATGCCAGGAGACGTAAAGAAATTGAAAGCTGACAGATAGAATTAATTCTACCTCGTCTCCCTAGACTTTGAAAAAGAATAACATTCATTCGAAAGAGGAATCATGGTTTAAAACGCACAAGAAACAAGAAGCAATGGACTGTTCAAGTACGAAAACCAATAATCCTAATCATAGTGATATTAATCTTCCACTTCAACATATTCTAGTTCGAACTGAGACCGTTATCAAATTTTATTCACAGATAAGCCAAGTAAAGGATTAGACTGAGAAATCAGAACTTAGACCTATACCAGAACTTAACAGTCATCAGAACATAATTTCTTAACTCGAAAAAAAAGGAATGTCCATCTTAGTAAATCCTCATACAAGTTCTGAGTTATAGACTTCAGAACTTAATCATCAGAACGTGTAACTAGAACTTGTCCTCAGAATTTGTGCAATAATGACACAATGACTGTTTATCTAAAATAACATAGACCACCACAGATATTTTCATCATTCAGATGGAGTGATTAGTGTGTGCATTAAGCTAAATAACAGACAAAGAGTAAAGTCTGATTCACTTCAGTACATCTTAGAAATAAGGCATAACTAAAATTTTGCTAAAGAGCTGTCATTGTCCTGAAACCTACTGATGAATGAGTTCATGCTTGAGTCCACCTCAACTGTTTTGTGCTAATTTTATGCAGCTTTTGAAATTCTATTTTACAGTGGCTTCTCAGTGTAAGTGAGTCACGACTGTTTATCAGAATTTATGCTATTATCAGAGTATTTCTCCAGTAATCATAGAGTGTTAAAAGTCACCAAGAAAATATTTTGCTTTTCTAATGCATATTTACTTAATACCAGCAATGCACTTGGGTCGTCCCTTCCACATTTTTACTCTAGATCTCAAAGGAGTACCTGATTTTATTCTTTGATCTTTTTGCTTTTTCTTTTGATAAATGAGGTTTATTAGCACTTAGTACATTCAGCAGTTTTACTAGTATCAGAACTTAACAGATGAGTAGCATTATTCTAATTTGTGACTTAGTAATAAGATATACAAAGTAAACTCAACTAAGCTCAATTATCAGAATTTGCTAGTGTCATAAGATTTCCACTGAAATAATTACTTCTTACATGGAATCATTTGTTTATTGAAGACTACTAGGTTAGTATCTAGCACAGTTATCCTCATAGGATTGAATAGGTACTTGAACAGACATATCACTTATCAGAGTTTAGAAACATATATCAGACAAGAGTCAATACTTAAAGACATTTATCAATTAAGCACAGAATACACAATGAGATTAATTCTGTAAATACTGAGCATAAAGTCTGATAACATAGAACAAGACTAAGCAGATTTAGAGAAAGAACCTGAAACCATTCCAAGTTCATTTACAAATCTTGTAAAAGTAGCTTCACACAGTGGTTTTGTGAAGATATCTGCTAGTTGTTGATCTGTGGGAACAAAATGCAATTCCACTGTACCTTCATCCACATGTTCCCTGATGAAGTGGTACCTGATGCTGATGTGCTTTGTCATAGAGTGTTGAACTGGATTACCTGTCATAGCAATAGCACTTTGATTATCACAGTAAATAGGGATTTTGAAATATGTTAACCCATAATCCAGTAACTGATTCTTCATCCAAAGAATCTGTGCACAAAAGCTTCCTGCAGCAATATACTCTGCTTCTGCAGTTGATGTGGAAATTGACTTTTGTTTCTTGCTGTACCAAGAAACCAATCTGCCTCCAAGAAATTGGCAGCTTCCACTTGTGCTTTTCCTGTCAATTTTGCAACCTGCAAAATCTGCATCTGAGTAACCTATTAGTTTAAAATCTGATTCTCTAGGATACCATAATCCTAGAGCAGCTGTTCCTTTAAGATACTTAAAGATTCTTTTTACAGCTATTAAGTGAGGTTCTCTTGGATCTGCTTGAAATCTTGCACAAAGACAGGTAGCATACATGATATCAGGTCTACTAGCAGTTAGATAGAGTAGAGAGCCAATCATACCTCTGTAGTCAGTAATATCTACTGATTTACCGGTATCCTTATCTAGTTTTGTCGCAGTGGCCATTGGAGTGGATGCACTGGAACAATCTTGCATTCCAAATTTCTTCAGCAAGTTTCTGGTGTACTTGGTTTGACAAATAAAAGTGCCTTCCTCATTCTGCTTGACTTGAAGGCCCAGAAAATAGCTAAGATCCCCCATCATACTCATCTGATATCTTGACTGCATTAGTTTGGCAAACTTTTTGCAAAGTTTGTCATTTGTAGATCCAAAAATGATATCATCAACATAAATCTGGACCAGAAGTAAGTCTTTTCCATGGTTGAGGTAGAACAGTGTTTTGTCTATTGTCCCTCTGTTGAATCCACTTTCTAGAAGAAACTGAGCTAAAGTCTTATACCATGCTCTAGGAGCTTGCTTAAGTCCATAAAGTGCGTTATCAAGCCTGTAGACATAAACTGGATGTTTGGTATCTACAAAACCTGGAGGTTGTTCAACATATACCTCCTCCTCCAATTCTCCATCGACAAAAGCACTTTTCACATCCATTTGAAAGACAGTAAACTTTTTGTGAGCAGCATAAGCCAAGAATATCCTTATGGCTTCTAACCTAGCAACTGGTGCAAATGTTTCATCATAATCAATTCCCTCCTGTTGAGAATATCCTTTTACAACCAGCCTTGCCTTATTCCTTGTAATTATGCCATCACTGTCAGTTTTGTTTCTGAATACCCACTTTGTACCAACAACAGATCTATTCTTTGGTCTTGGCACTAGGGTCCAGACTTTGTTTCTTTCAAATTCATTCAACTCTTCCTGCATTGCTTGCACCCAATCAGCATCTTGAAGAGCTTCTTCCACTTTCTTTGGCTCAGTCTGAGAGAGAAAAGAATTGTAAAGACATTCATTTGAAGTACCTGTTCTAGTTCTGACACCTGCATCAGGATTTCCAATTATCAAATCAGGTGTATGTGATTTTGTCCACTTCCTTGCAGATGGAAGGTTTTCTCTAGAACTGGATGCTCCCCCATGATCCATGCTATTTTCATTTTCATTTTCTGATGCTCCCCTGAAACTATGCTCTCTGAGTTGGATTCTTCAGTATTTAGATTTTCAGCACTATCAGAACTTGGCTTATCAAAACTTGACGAATCAGAACTTGAAGAGCCAGATGCATGTTCTGATGTTTCTTGAGATGTGGTAGGATCTTGATTATGCTCCCCCTGCATAGGTGCATCTTCCTTTGACGTAGTCTCCACAGTTTCAATAACATCAGAGTTTAATCCATCAGAGTTTACAGTATCAGGACTTAGACTATCAGGATTTTCTGTATCAGAATTTGAGTCTTCATTTTCAAATCTCAGCTGATCATGGTCAATGAAATCTTCAAGACCAGTAATCTTTTTGTCATCAAAAGAGACATTGATAGATTCCATGACCACTTTTATTCTCAAATTATAGACTCTAAAGGCTTTTGTGGAAAGTGGATATCCAACAAAGATTCCTTCATCAGCTTTTAGATCAAACATTGATAGCTGTTCAGGATGAGTCTTGAGAACAAAACACTTGCATCCAAATACATGAAAATATTTCAGATTTGGCTTCTTTTTCTTCACCATCTCATATGGTGTTTTTCCATGCTTGTTAATGAGTGTTGCATTTTGAGTAAAACAAGCAGTCTGCACAGCTTCAGCCCATAAATAGGTTGGAAGCTTTACTTCTTCAAGCATTGTACGTGCAGCTTCAATGAGAGTTCTATTCTTCCTTTCAACAACTCCATTTTGCTGTGGAGTTCCAGGAGCAGAAAATTCCTGCTTTATTCCATGGCTTTTGCAGAACTCTTCCATTATCAAATTCTTGAACTCAGTGCCAGTATCACTCCTTAAAACTTTCACAGAGTCTTTGACCATTTTATCCAGATGTTTGATATGATCAATCAAGGTTGATGCAGTTTCACTTTTTGTATGCAAGTAATACACCCATGTGTATCTGGTGAACTCATCCACTATGACCAACGCATACTTCTTCTTTGCAATAGACATGACATTTACTGGACCAAATAGATCAACATGTAGTAGATGATAAGGCTCAAGAATTGATGATTCAGTCTTGCTCTTGAATGAAGATTTTCTTTGTTTGGCTTTCTGACATGAATCACAAAGACCATCAGGAGCAAATACTGTGTTTGGCAATCCTCTCACAAGATCTTTCTTGACCAGTTCATTTATATTGTTGAAATTGAAATGAGAGAGTTTCTTATGCCAATTCCAGCTTTCTTCAATTGATGCTCTACTCATCAGACAGATTGCAGAACCATCAGTACTTATTGAAAGCTTAGCTTCATAAATGTTACCACGCCTGTATCCTTTCAGAACAACTTTGCCTTTAGATTTACTCATAATTTCACAGTGTTCTTCAAAGAAATCAACATGATAACCTCTGTCACAGATTTGACTTATACTCAGTAGGTTGTGTTTAAGTCCTGAGACTAGAGCTACTTGTTTAATTATGACATTTCCAAGATTGATATTGCCATATCCCAATGTTTTTCCAATGTTGCCATCTCCATAAGAAACACTTGGGCCAGCTTTCTCCACAAAGTCTGATAGCAGGGCCTTATTTCCAGTCATATGTCCTGAACATCCACTGTCCAGAACTAGAATATTTTTCCTGTTGCCCTGCAATCACAAAGACCACTAATTATTAATTTTAAGGACCCAGACTTGCTTGGATCCTTTGGCGTTATTAAGTTTGTTAACATTTGCAGCGGATTTAGCATCAGAGTTTATGTTAACATTTTTCTTATCAGAACTTACACTATCAGACTTTGAATCGGAATTTACACTAGAAGGAACAATGGAAACTTTCTTCAAATAAGGTTTTATTTGATAATAATCATAGTACAAACTATGATATTCCTTACAAGTATAAATGGAATGCCATAAACTACCACAATGAAAACAAGGATTTTGTGGTTTGTATCTAACAGACTGACTCTTAACTCCTGACTTTGAAGGTAAGGAGTTAATATTCTTATTCTTCCTGTAAAAAGAAGCCAGATGGTTAGAACTTCCACAGTTATGACATGTTTTCCTAGAAGCATCAGGAACAGGTTTATAATTATTGCTTTTATTCACACCTTCCTTTCCATTCCTATTTTTCCTAGGTGATTTTACCTTGTTTGCATTCTTGACATCTTTCAGCTTATGCTTAAGCTGCTTCTTTGTCATTAAGCCTATGTTCACTTCAGCTGTCTTTTCCTGTTTTAGTTTGTCAGAAGTTAATTTCTTTGTAACTTCTGATTTTTCATTTTCAGACTTTACAGTTACAAACTTAACAGGTTTTAACTTTGGCTTTTGCTTATCAACAGACTTAATTTCTTCAGTTCCTTTATCTTTCTTATCTTCTCGATAACCTAAGCCCTCTTTCCAGTTTCCACTACTTAGCAAATTTTGAGTTGTTTTACCAGAGTTAGTCCAAGTCCTGATAATCTCTCTTTCCTTTTCTAACTCAGTTTTTAGAGATTCATTTAATTTTAGCACTTCATTCCTAACATAAAAAGCATCATCTCTATCCTTCTGAGTTTGATGGAACATGACTAACTCTTTTTCTAAGAAATCATTTCTTTTCTTAAATGCAAGATTTTCAGAAGTTAATCTTTCACATGTTAAAGTTTGATCTCTATAACTAACAAACATGGTTTTAAGATATCTTCTCAACTCATTAATATCATCAGTATGAAAAGCATAAGTAGTCTGAGGTACCTTTGTTTCAGCAGCTTCAGAACTGCTCTCAGCACTTTCTTTATCAACATTTGCCATCAATGCATAGTTTTCCTCACTTTCAGAGTCTGAGGTGTCTGTCCAGCTTTTCTGCTTTGTGACAAGAGCCTTGCCTTTGTCACCCTTTACCTTCTTGCAGTCAGGAGATATGTGGCCTTTCTCACCACAGTTATAGCATTTAACATTGGTGTAATCTCCTCTGTCAGACTTTCCTCCTCTGCCTTCAGATCTTCTGAAATTCTTCTTATCAGAACTTATGCCTTTCCTGGAAAACTTCTTTCCCTTCCTGACTTCCTGTATGCAATCTTTGTGATTCCTTTCACCATAAGAGCACACAGCTTCATCATCTCCTCATCAGCATCAATCTCAGACAAGCTTTCAGAATCTGAGTCATCATCACTCTCAGAACTTGATGACTCAGTATCAGACTTTATGAAAAGAGCTTTACCCTTGTCTTTCTTTGAGGAAGCTGCTTTGGGAAATTCTTCTTCAGCCTTAAGAGCAACTGTCCTTGACTTTCCTCCTTTCCTCTTGCTTCTTTGTTCCATCTCCAGCTCATGAATCTTGAGCATTCCATAGATTTCGTCAAGAGTTGTTTCATCAAGATTGTAGTTGTCTCTTATTGTCGTTGCCTTCAAATCCCAGCATTCAGGAAGAGCTAACAGGAACTTAAGGTTTGAATCTTCAAGATAATACTCTTTATTAACCAATGACAAATCATTCAAAAGTTTGACAAATCTATCATATAAATCATTCAATGACTCATTAGTCTTTGAGTCAAAGTGTTCATACTCTTGAGTAAGTATTGTCTTCCTGTTCTTTTTAATTGTGTCAGTTCCCTGACACCTTGTTTCCAGAGCATCCCATATCTCCTTAGCAGTCTTGCAGTTGATTACCCTGTTTGACATTACATTATCAATGGCACTATGCAGTAAGTGTCGTACCTTAGCATCCTTAGCAATTGATGCTATGTCTTCAGCAGTAATCACTCTTATATTTTGGTACGGTCTTTGCTGCTTCACCTGCAACTGCAACAACAAGCTTGGTTGGTTTGTGAGGGCCTTCCTTGATTCTATCAAGGTATTCTGGATCTGTTGCTTCCAGTAACATGGTCATCCTTACCTTCCATATGGGATATTCAGATGGTCTCAGTATGGGAACTCTGATGGTCTCATACCGACTCTGAATTTGTGTCTTTGGTGATTCCTCAGTTTTGGTAGGCTTAGTTGGAGTTTCTGTGTCCGACATGATTGTGTTTGGATCTTTAACTGTATGTATGTTAACAGACAGGCTCTGATACCAATTGTTAGGTCACACACACTGTAGAGGGGGTGAATACAGTGTATAGTACACTCAAATCGAACTTTAAGAACTTAAGTAACAGAAAACAAACTTTATTGAAACAATAAACTCTGTTACAGTATGAAACTGTTACCTCTCAGTGATGAACAAATATCACGAGAGCTGCTAGGGTTACAATGAATAATCTTCTCTAATAATGATAACACTTATAGTGTAAACCCTATGTCTGTGTTTATATACTACACAGTTACAAGATAATCGCTAATTGATATGGAATATAATTCTGCTTCCCAAAATATATCAATCAGATATCTTTTCTTCCAAGTATTCCATTCTTTACGGAATTCCTTCTTCATGCATATCTCTTCTTATGTTTATTTTGATCTTCTTTCCTTTAATCAGCTACTGTCCTTATCTGATTGTCCTTCAGCACTTAAGTTCTGATATCTATCTTCTGATGATTATCTCCTGATAACATAAGTACTGATATCCTTAAGTCCTGACTTCCAGTATAAGTACTGATCAACAGTTAAGTACTGATTTATCCTATTCAAGTAAGATCTGAAAGCTAAACATAAAACATATTAGCCATGACATTATCAAATATATCTAACAATACCGATGTTCAAACTCTGAAAAGAAAGAAGATTTCTGAAGAATCAAAGACAACCTCTAACAAGGCTCAAGTTGTTCAGAGTGAAGAACAACAAGCTATGACAGAAACAGCAAGTTCTGATAAAGTCATCAAGTCAACCTCTGACAGTGCTCAATTTGATTTAGACAAAATGGAAGTAGCTGATAAAAAGAAACTTTTGTGGAAAAATGTCAAACCATCATATCCACAGAAAAGCCAATCACTGTCTACTTTCATGACTATTAGGTTAAATGCTAGAGAACCAAGAGACAGGGTTGGGCTAGGTTCTGATTAAGCTAAGATTAAAACAGGAGTTAAAGTTGTTACTAGAGATCCATTTCTATTGACTGACAGACCTCTTGAAGATGTTACACAGAAACACCTTGATAAAGTTATATCTGTTCAAGTGGTACTGGATGCTCATAACAAGCACAATGTTAAGGAAAATCTAATTCTATTTCTTGAAGATGGAAGGACATATCAAATGTCAGAATCAAATGTGCTGAACAAATCATTGAAAGAACTTCAATTCTTTCATTACCTTTTAGAGGTATAGTCTGATATTACCAGGAGATGGTCAAAGTTCATATTGAAGACCATCAGAGATAAAGCAAGAATTTATGGTTCAAGAGTTACAGAATTCATTCCTAGTATTGTTGAAAATGATGGTGGAAGTGAAATTCCAATGAAGAAAATTTATGCTAAGGTTGAAGAGATACTGAAAGAGAAATGTATGTGCTACAATGAAGATTCTTCTCATCCTAGGGTAATAAGACTGAATGATGGTTTAGAAAGAAACCATATCTCTGCTTTAAGGACTGCAATCTACCAGATTGGAAGTCAGAATGAAGAGATGAAGCAAGTCAAGACTACACTCTCTCAAGTCCTGACGATTAAAGAAGAAAAGCTGATATCAAGCTTTGTCAAGAATCATTATGGATTCAGATTGACTCAGTAAGATTGGTAAAAGCTACAAGGACTGTAAGTTGTAGTTAGTTATCTAGTTAAACTCTTATTTGCATTTGTACTTAAATGTTTTTGACATCATCAAATCTATTAACTTGTATATTTTGCTTAATTTAATTTACAAGTTGGGGGAGATTGTTAGATATATTTGAGATGTCATGTCTAATATGATTCATGTTTAGTTTTCAGATCTTAACAAAGAGGACATATCAGGACTTACTGGATTCAGGACGTACTGGAAATCAGAACTTAATATCAGAACTTAAGGTCATATCAGAACTTAAGTGTGGAAAGACTTACAATTAAGGAAGGAAGCTGATTTACAGTAGAAGATCGAGAATAAAACAAATGAAGATATGCATGGAAAGAGTTAGAAGACTGGAAGACTTGTGGAAGATATCTGATTGATATATTTTAGGAGACAGAATTGTATTCCATATCAAGTAGAAGTTATCTTGTAACTGTGTACTATATAAACACAGACTTCGGGTTTACACTATATGTGTTATCATTATCGAGAAGATTATACATTGTAATCTAGAAGCTCTTAGTGATATTTGTTCATCACTGAGAGAGAACAGTTCCATTGTAACAGAGTTTATCATATTGAATATATCTGTTTAGTGTTACATGTGTTCAAAATCGATTTAATTGTAATAACATTGTATTCAACCCCCTTCTACAGTGTTGTGTGACCTAACATATTCTCTCAAGGAAGAAGCTAAGCTCTTTATCAACAAAGAGCCTAGTATATTCTTTGAAAAATATTCTTAATTTTAATATAAAATTAAGTGAGTTTTGAAAGATTTGTGTTCACTATTTTATCTGTCTAAATTTAGTACTAAAACATTTAACTACAAGATTTTAATTTACTTTGTTCATCGTCATAAACACTTCAAGAAAAGCAGAAAAACACAAAATACATTCACCCCATCTGCGTGTGATTTATTATCTAACACTAAGCACATTGATGTAAGGTACCATTTTATTAGAGAACATGCTGCAAATGGTACTATTGTATTTTTGTTCCAACAGAAAAACAATTAGCTGATATTTTCACTAAACCTTTAAATGAAAAAACTTTCACTAGACTTGTAGGTGAAATTAGAATGCTAAATTCTTCATCCAAAAGGTAAGAATTCAGCTAATGTGTTGTAGTAGAATAATCTCTAAAAATTAAAATTAATTTAACTTAATTAGAAATTAACTGTAATATGATTTATAAAAATTTTAGAATTCTATGTATATTTATATTTCAAAATTCAAATTTAACTTCGAATTCTTCAAATTCTAAGAAAAACTATCTAAATGTTAATTTAAATTTTCAGTATGTGAAATAAGACAGAACTGAAAAAGAACAAAAGTATATAGAGAACTGAGTTCTCGATAAGTCTAAATGACTTCTCGACAAGTCATTTTCAGACTTCCCGACAGAGTTCTTGGTAAGTCTTTTTCATGACTTCTCGATGGACTTCCCGACAAGCCTTTTTATGACTTCTCGATAAGTATTGTAGGAGATCTCAATATAAGTATCAATATAGAGTTCTCTACAAGTACAAATTTTAGACTTATCAACAACTCAGAACTGGAATTATTTAATCCAATAAATTATTTCAGTAAAATACTTTTGATATAATATCCATTCTAATTTTATGTTGATTTATTTAATATAGATTGGAATAATTTAGTCCAATTAGGATAAACTGAGTATTTATTCTACACCTTGATAAGTCGCTATCTAGTTCTCGATAAGAGTCGGGATAGTGACATCTCGATATGAGTTTTCTAATTCACATGACTTCTTGGTAAGCAAATATCAACCGTTTTTTCCTACTTCTCGACAAGTCACATCTCTAGCCTATAAATACACAGACATCTTGACATAACCCCTCTTTGCGCTTTCGAGATCTCAATTGACCTAATTTCAACAAAAGTTCACCGTTCTCACTCATTTCAAACTCTTTCTTTCTCAAATTTCTTACCCATTCAAACTCAAACACTTTTAATGGCTGCCAACAATGTTAGAGCTTTTATCCCCAAAGAGATGATCAACTATTTGGTAGTTGTGGATGCAAACCAAGCACTTAATATCTTCAAATATTTTGTCAAATTTTTGTTTGATTCTTATCTTGCAGGAGCTTTAACTGCCAATCATGTGCTCTATTTGGATGTGCTCAACGAATTTTGGAATTCAGCTGTTGTGAACATAATTGTTCATGAGAATCAAGCAGTCTCCTTGGTGGTTAACTGTGTGTTCCTATAGAGTTCAATGTTGATGATGTTAACCAGGCCTTGGGCATTCCCACAGACAATATCGTGGAGGTTCCAACAACACATGAGTTGGCTGAGTTTATGGATTTCATAAGCTACAGTGAGAAGATTGACATGGCCAGGTTGGATGAGAAAAATCTTAGAAGAGAATGGTCATTCATCTTTGACTCCATTATTAGAGCTTTCACATGCAAGAAGACTAGATATGACAATATCTCTACTATGATGTAGAAGATGGTGCATTCCATAGCATAAAACAGGCACCTCAATGTTGGCATGTTGATTCTGGAAGAGCTAAGCACAAGGTTGACCATGCCTTTGGTATGTAGAGATAAGGAATTTTTCTTCCCTAGATTTATAATTTCCAATTTAAATCATAAAGTAGTTGACATTCATATGACTAATGGTATAGATAGAAACCAAATAGGCATTTATAAATAGGTGTCCAAAGTTTTATTTGGTTCATTAACTACAAAGAATCAGATAAAGATAGCTCCAAATGTCATTGACTTTATGTTGGAGAGATTTAAAACCTACTCTTACCCAATGCCTGACACGAGATCAAGTGATAGTACAGCTATGGCCTCTGCACCTGTAGAAGTACACAAACAGGATAGCACACATGGGCCTTCCACAACTGAGACCCTTTCTTCTAAACCACTAGAAGCTAGGAAGCCAACTACTTTATCCTCTCAAAAGGATGGAGTTAGTAAAAAGAAGAGAAAGCAAAGACTTTTGGTTGTAGTTACTGAGAGGGGTGAGGATCAAACAAACATTGAGTCAACCCTGGTCAGAAATCTAAAGAAGTTAAGGAAAGTTGAGTTCACCACTCAAATAGCCACCTCTGCATCTTCCTAAAAAGATATAATTCTAACAAAGGGGCATCAACAGACTCTTGGGGCACCTTCTCAATAAGGTGTCATTATTGAACAAAGCATTCTCCCAAATGCATCATGTATAGATCCTACACCACCTCTTGAGCATTCTCAAGTGGTTGAAAGAAGTCATTTGGTTGGCACACACAATGAGAGCACATCAATTGAAATTCCCTCATCCATTCAGGGGGAGTTTCCAAAATCAATTCAGTTCTCAAGCCTTGCCAAAATCATGTGACACAGTTCAAGAAACTGTGGTCACCACTCAGAAATAATCTTTAGATGATGAGAGGCTACATGCTGAGGCAGACCTTGATGACACCATAAAAAACACAGGGGTTTCATCAGTTTTTACTGAAGACCCTGTGCAGGTTGCTATTGCACCTTTATGTGCACCACAGTCTTTACTAACTGCTAGGTGTGAGGATAGTACTCCTGAGGGGGAGCTACTCAAATCCACTCCAACTCCATTGGAGGTTTCTCAAGCAGGAAGAACTCCCCTCATAACCCTGGCTTAAATTGCTTTGTCAATTGAAGCTGGGAGTACAATTGCCAATGATTCAGTTATTGAGGAGGCAAGTCTAGAACTTTCAGGTGCCAATTCCTTGCAATAGGAACAAGGGTTTGAGGCCATGGTACATGATAGTAACCTGGTCAAATCCCCTCCAATTCAAATTAAGGTTCACTCTACTAGTGAACAACACACTATCATAAGTACCACAACTCATGCTGTGAGTCAAACTGTGATACCTGTCACATGAACAGTCTCACCAACCCTTCCATCAATCCCGAACACTACAACTTCCATCCCATCAACCTTTACAGATCCCAATCAACCTTCCACCTCATCACAACAACCTAATCTCATCTCTTAATGGCTACAAGATGTTCAAGCTCAACCTACTACAGTGGATGACCTTCTAGTTGATCAGCTTGCATGCCTGAAAAATATTACTCAACATCTCCTCACAAATGATATGTCTAATCAAGACTATCAAGCAATTTTACTTTCATACAAGGAGGATGTTGAAGAACAAGCTAAAATTGTAGATGAAGCAGATGGAAATGTTGATGCATGGCTATCTAAGGATTACACAGTGAGCATGGAGGTGGCCTTGGCTAAGTTTAGAGAAGAGTACATCACTATTTTGTGAAGCAATGTCAAGGTCCTCACTCCTCAAGAAGTCTATGATGCAATCACTAAAGTGTAGAAAGCTCAGCTAAAAGCCTTTCATCTTATTGGAAGAGCAATAAAGAAAACTTTGGATGGTCATCAACTTGCTATGAAGAAATTGATAAATCAGAGGATTGATGAACTTATGCCTACTTTCTCAGACATAAAGTCAAAGTTCAACAAGTTTTCAGATAAGCTTCAAGCTCTCTCTTTTGCACCAGTTGAAAAAAGTGTTACAAAACTGAGGGAATCTTTCATAGCCTTGCATGAGGTGATCCAGAAGCAAATAACTCAGAATAATGACTACAAGGTCAAGATAGATCAATTGTACAAGGCTAGGTGTGAACCATCAGCTTTGGTAATGGAGGAGATCAAGAATGTTGTTCAAAATTCTTTTGGCACTTTATCTGCATCAAGTTCACAACCTATACTTTTCACCTCAACCAACCTTCAAATCCAAAGTCTACAAATACAAGTCTCAAATCTCCAAACCTTTAATGACTCTCTATCAGCTCAAGTATCTCAGCTAACTTCTCTTGTCCAACTCCAGCAACAGGATATCAAGTCCTTACTAGACTCCCAAAAACATCTACAAATACAGAATTCAGTATCTTTGGGAGCTATTATGGGAGTTTTGAACATACCCCTCCAGGAAATACCACAATTAGTAAGGACCCAAATCCATTTACCTCCAACCACTATGCCTGCTACCAAAACAAAGAGGGAGATGGAATCTAAGCTAAAATCATCCAGCCAAACTACAAGTCAAAATAAAGAGGATGTTGGTTTGGAAAGATTCAAGATGGCTGCAAAAGGACCATGTCTGGACAAAGAATTTGATGAACTTCTGGAAGCACTAAGAGTCTCTCTAAACTTCAACCACTTTACCTACAAGAAGGCTATGGATAGAAATATTAATTTTATGAGGGTGGTCATGGTATCTATTCTAGGATTCAAGGAGAAGAGGATAGTTGTAAATATAAATAACTCAGGTGTGGACAGGTGTACACAGGTGTCTCTTTCTTTTCTACAATCAAGAAGAGCATCTGAGCTGGACATCTTTATCAATAAGGTGAATAGAGTGATTCCAGAGGACATTCTCTTGCTCGATGAACTCAAAAAAGGTCAAATGGATGCATTTTCAGAAGCCTACCTTCAACCAAGTAAGGGAGTGGCCTACATCTTTCCTAACACCAAAAAGTGCAAACATTTTCAGATTCTAAAGCACTGTGTGATGGGAAACAAGAAATTGCTGATGATCATAGAGACAGATTTAAAGTCAAAGAAAAATAAGACTATTGAAGACGTGGAAGCCTTGAAGATGATTTCTAAGTATCTTAAAAATGCTGAAGCCGTGCTATCTAGGACTAAGATCAATACAAAAGATGATTTGGATAATGATGATGAGCAAAAGAAAGATGAACATAAATCTTCTGGCTCAAATCTAAGTCAGTCTAGCAAAGCAACTGGTAGCAAGGTGGATGACAAGAAGGAGAAAGAAGAAAAGAAAGGAAAGGATAATGAGGGAAAGAAGAAAAATGATGAAGGAGAGGGAAATAAGATAAAAGTTCAGAAAGCCCAAGAAATTTAAATCTCACAAACTCTATCAACTCATAACCCTAAACCTAGCCAAACAGACACACATTCACTCCAAACCCAAAAGCCCAAGTACCTATACAAGTCAACTGCTAATACCGTACTCAAGATACCTATCACAGCTAACCAAGTTTCCTTAAATAAAATATCAAAACCACCTTCATTCAAACCTCCAACTAAAACTCACTTCAAGACTGTAGGAAGAAAACCAAGAAAAATTCAGGTTGAGGTTGGTGCTATTTGGAATTGCTTCAATCAAGATGACTTTCTACCAGTTTCTAAGAGCATAACGGATGATGATTGTAACACCCCCAAATCCGGGGTCGGGGATCCGGGTTGTCACGAGTTCCATTTCCCTTAATAACACCCAATCTTAATAATTAATCAACTACTCTGTACTGTGACCCCACAATATACACACACACCACAAGTTATAGTCTCAGAGATGATCATCCAAAAATAATCACAAGTCGTTTTATTCCACAATTACATGCCAATACACCTTAAACAGGTTTCTGAATAAATTTACATTTCTCTGCCATTATTACAACTCATAATATACATAAGTCTGGTACATCATTAGTTGAAAACTTAGCCTATTGGTAATTTCTACCTTAGCTACAACGGCCTCAACGCTTCCAGAAAGCTGCGGAACGTTTCCTATCCGCTTGCGAATTGGGAGCTTGGTCCTGTTCATCTTATCTATCTGATGTTGTGTGATGAAAGAAGAAAGCAAGGGTGAGCAGCAAGCCCACCAAAATAATAGGTATAATGATTAACAATATATGAGCCTTCTCATAGTACTCATGAAAGTCTTGGTCAAAAGAAATGAACCAAGTTGATATCTTAATGCGATGAAGTCGCAAAATATTCAGTATATATATATACATATATACTTTTCAAAATATTGGAAGTCCTCTTCCATGCATAATACACACAGAGTTCCAGTGTATAACTGTATAAAAATATCGTTGCAAGGTGATCTCATATATCTAACCTTGTCTCAACGTTTTTCTGAAAATCTTTGTCATGCATAAGATAATCATTTACTAGATATAAGTTTAAAAGATGAAGTTATAAGATACTCCAATATACTTATATCTTTTCCAAATACTACTTGAACTACCACCGTTCAAGTTATAATTAGTTTCAAAGTTCATCACCCAGATGAGACTACAAGATAAGACTTGAATAGATTCAATCTTTGAAATATCATTATAAAAAATGAAGTTACGAGATACTTCATTAAGTCCTGATATATATATCCATATATATATATATATATATATATATATATATCTCATACATTTCCTGAAAATCTCTGTCATGTAAAGTATGAACAGAGTTGTAATATCCAATGAATTTGGAAAGAAAAGAATTTTGGCATAAACCTGATATCTTGCTGATCAGGCAAAGATACCCATTAAGTAACCTTTTCTACTAGTAGAAGGATGAATTCCCCACCGGTCATCACCCTGGCCACATAAGGACCTTGTGCTGGACCGGCACCCGGCCTCTTACGCGTTGATAGACTGCCACCCAGCCACTTACACTTTGATAGACCGTACCCCGGCCTGTCGCTTATGCCGACTCAATTAGATGGACTTAGTTCCTGAACGTTGGGCAAGTAATCAAATTGTTTTCTCAAAACAGCAACCACGTTGCGAATGTAAAATACATCACAGAGCTGGATCCCCCAAGTTTTGAGCGAGTATTTAAATCCCCTTTGAAAGGAAGATCTTAAATATAAAAATGAGTTTTGGGGTCCACTCTAACTTTAAAAATCATTTTGAAGACTCGAAAACATTTTTAAGAATGTTTGGAGTACTTCTGATTTATTAAAATAAATCAGTCCCAATATATTTAGAAAATATCTGAATATTATTATTTAAATAATATTCCCATAAAGAATAATATTTATAAAAATAATTGAAGTAGAAGTTTTAAAACTCATACTTGAAATGGATATTAAATAACTAAAGATATACTTATACGAAAGTATAATCTTTATTTGAATAATCGAAAATAAGTTTGATTATCGAAACATTATTCTTTAATAAAATAAAGAATATTAATAAATAATAAGCGGAGTCATAATACCTCGAATGAACATTATAAATAACATTCATTAAATAAAATAAAGGAGTCATACATCCTCAAATGAATATCCAAGTAATATTCAATAAATAATATAAAGGAGTCATAAGTCCTCGAATGAATATTCAAGATAATATTCATTAATAAAATAAAGTTATCGAATAAACCTTATTCGATTAATAGTTTTGAAAACTATAACCATATATATATGTAAATATATATATATAAAATCTACTCGGGATCCTCGACTCCCGGTTTTAGAAAATGTTTTCACCTTTGGGTCCCTATACTAAGGGTATATGCAAATTACCGCTATTCTCTAGCATAGGTATTATCAATTGAACCAACAGATATATATGGCAAGAATACGAAACAGGCATGCATATGTACCATATCACATGCTACAATATATCGCAAGAATTTGCTAATATAACCATCATGCATCTATTACAAGATAATGCATATACAAGTGTATACATCACAACAACAGTATAACGGGTAGAAAACTTGCCTGAGCGACTGGGGGTTACGAATGGCTCGGGACGAGTCTGGTAACCTATAAACAACAAGTAAGTTGGAATTAAACCAAAGTCACTTGTAAATTTATACATTAGCCAACTTAGACTCTAACGCTCGCTTTGCGCTTACTGATTCTCTTAAGTCACTCGAGTACCCTCGGCTCCACCATTTTTAATAATTTAACCATTAAGAGTTTTAAGGCGATTCCTTCGCGGGTGTCTTACCAACTGCCTATTACACCTTACATAAATGTTTCATACTTCAATTAGTCATTTAAGGTCTTTAACCTATGTTTCAAATTAAGGCGAGGGGTAAAGGTTCGTTCGCGAAACGTCGTTACTTAAAACGGCCGTTTCTCCTAAACCGTTCATCGGAATCAAACGAACCACATATCAAAACGAAGCTCGTAACATGAAATATCTAAACATGGCAATGGTCAAAACCTAGCAGTGAGTTCAAGGGTTCTGATGTTAAGAACAAAAACAGTCTACGGTAAATCGGGCATTACGACGGCTATGTTTACGCGATTTCCCAAATTTAAACCATTCCAAAACAACCACCAACCAATCCCAATTCACAACCCAATAAAAAATCCATCCATCCTACATCATAACAGCCCCAACAACTCCACATTAACAATTTATACTTATTCCCCACATGAACTAAAAGCTTTACTTAAGTTCCTTAACTAATTATCAAAATTTACAACCCAAAAATACCACAAAACCAACTAATCTCTACAAACTCAACCAAACTTTAAACAATCAAGCATCATGCTTCACATATACTATATCAATCATATTCATTCCTAATTATTCAAAGCTAAAGCTAGGGTTTGGAGTTTATACCTTCCTTGGAGAGTGGAGAATCAAGAGAATGGCTTGGAATTACCCTTAAAGTCCTTATCCAAGCTTAAACTAAACAAAACTTCAAGAACAAAATTTTTAGTTCTTGAAAAACACTATTCACCATCTCCTTCCATGATTTTTAGGAAGATATTGTGGATGAATTAGAAGCTCAAACTTATAGGATAGCTATAACTAATCATAAGGGACCTTGGATAATTACCTTGTGATTTAACAATGGTTGGATCTTGATTTTGAATTTTTCTTTCTTGCTTTTTCCTTGAAAGCCGAGAGCAAGATGAAGTAATGAAATATCTTTGTGTTTTGTGAGTTGTTTGCTTGGTTACTAGCTTTTGATTTTGGTAAATTACCTTTTTAACCATGAAATTTGTGTGGTTATTAATCAACCACACCTCCTTCCCTTATGTCATGCTTAGTTCATCCTGTGATGTCATCCTTCCCTCTTTGTCCTCTTCCCATTGGTTGGATGACATCATCCCCTCTAATCTCTTTGATTAACTTCCTAATTGTTTGCCTAATGACCGCTGATCTGTTATACGGTTCGCTTAACTTTCGTTTTCGTTTATCGTTTGAGGGACCATACCCGGGATCTTATTACTTAGGTTCCCTTAACCTTTCTCAATATATTATATTCCTTTTATGATCCTCTCTTATAATCCTTTAATTTAAATCCTTCTTATCTTGTTACCTTATACTCAATTCTTTTCGTATCTAGTGGATTTCCGGGAAAAATCAAAGTGTTCGGAATTGGTTTCTGACAATCTTTACATACACTTATATACCATATAGAGTACTAATAAAATCTCAGAATATCTGTACCAGAACCCCTACATAGTGTGGCATGAAAAGTTTTCTCATTCAGCATAATCTGCAAAATCACTATTCATAAGGGTTTCAAAAATTTCCAAAAATTGGGGTTATTACAGTCCCCTCCTTAAAAGGATTCCGTCCCGGAATCAGATAGAAAATGAATAGGGATACTCTCTTAGCATTGCACTTTCTAACTCTCGAGTAAATTTTCCCACATTGTGGTCCCACCACCAAATTCTGCCTAGTTTGATAATCCTTCTCCTAAGCACTTGTTCCTTTTCACTCTATAACCCTTCCTGATTGCTCCATATAGGTTACGTCGGGTTGCGTGTCTATGTGCTCATATGCCCCTATTTGTCTGGCATCCGAATTACACTTCCTTAACATTGATACGTGAAACACGTTATGACTTGCTACATGTTCTGGGGTAAGGCTAGCTCATATGCTAACCTCCCAATACTTCTTAATATATCCAAGGGTCCAACAATTGGTGGACTTAGCTTTCCTTTCTTTCCGAATCTCATTAACCCCTTCCAAGGGAATACCTATAACAACACTAGGTCCCCTACTTCCCATTCCTTGTCCTTTCGTGTCAAATCAACATACTTCTTATGTCCATCTTGGGCTACTACCAGCCGTCCTCTAATTAAATCTATTAAATCCTTGGTCCTTTGGACCACTGCTGGTCCGAGTATCTTGCGCTCTACAACTTCATCCTAACATAAGGGGGATCGACATTGTCTTCCCTCAAAAATCTCATAAGACGACATCTCGATACCTGACATACGATCTATTGTCGTAAGATAACTCAATCCGCGTTAAGTGATCATTCCAATTTCTTTCAAGTCTATTGCACAGACTCTCATTATAGCTTCTAGCATTATAGCTTTTGCTTCTCACTACCCATCCTTTTCCAGTTCATAGTCGCTACTACCTTCCGTTCCTAATATTATACTGGTTATACTTTTGCTCGTTAGCGTTCTATAACCTTTTAATAACCACGTCAACCTTAGTATCACGAATGTGTTTCCATTCCAAATACTACCACAACTTTATTACTCCTTTTTCAGCTGTTTCTATTTTCCAAAATTTGATCAATCATATAGAAGTAAAGGAATTTGTTGAGAGATCACTATGATCATGAACACTTGTTATATCGCATAGTTAGTACAGAAGGTGGCCAGCCTTTAGTACTTGACAAGCAATTAAACAACATGTGGTATCCTACTAGGCTTCTATCACAAAGATAAATAGTCATTTGGCAATACCTCCCCTTCTGGAAGGGTTGTTCTTCTCAGCTTACATGAAATGAAAAGAAGAGAAAAGAACGAACTGAAGAGAATTGTATATATGTAAAAAAATATTGCCATAAAATATCTGGCTTGAAATCTACCTCTGAACTATAGAGGTTTGTCATAGGAGAACAAAACATATATGTATTTATATTAACATCAAGTATTATAGCATCGTATTTCACATGCTTAAATATTTTTGCTATTCCGTCCATCATTCTATGGACCCATGCTCTTCCTCGAGCTTATACACAATCACCTTTGAAACTCCCTCGACATTGAAAATCGAATCTGGGATCTCATTCTAGACATCATCGTTACTAGAATTCTATGCTTGCACCGCAACCTTCCTCGTATAGTAATACGATTCTCTATTGATAAGAAGGAATAAATATTCAATAGGTAGATACTCTACTTAATTAGTCTATCAATGATAATTTATACACTACCACGACCCGATTAGTGGTACTTAATCTCAACATCCATTCCAATACAACTCTCATGGTTGTAATCAGCTCATTACTCGCAGAATCATTGCTGCCTTACTATGGTCCACCACTGACCTACTATCATCATTCACTTTCCATGAAATCTTAATATCTAACCATACGGAGTCCATACATGTCGTATAGAATACTTCTAAGGAGTTAACATAACCACCAATCATAATTCATGAAGAACACTCCAGATCCTGATGTACATTCATGACATGAAGCAGATAAAATTGCAGAAGAGTTTCAATCAAAGCAACGATAGCAGGTTAATACCATTCTTAATCATATGCCTTCAATAGAAGACTTAACTCAAAGGTTCGTTTAGTCCTTTTTGAAACATGGTCCTGGATTATTCTCAAGATAGGACCTTCTAAGATAGATAGCCCGCTCATGGCGATTACACGAATTAAACCTTTACCAACTACTATTACGGTTGGGTATTGCACAGTCATCAGAAGGAATGTCAATCTTCCAAACCATAATACAACCTTCATAGCTTTAACCGTCATCACTGTATTCCTTTGGCACACGCGTCTATAATTATCCTCTTACCTTTAAAGTGTCGGCCACCTCTTTGGCCTTTCCTGATAGTAAAATTTCCTTACAATCAATGTCATTTTAACCACCTCCAAATAAATTTTCTACCTCATTTCAATCACAGCTTATGTGAAGATGTTTTCCTTAAAATCTGATGAGTAAAAAAAATCACTATTTTCCATAAGTTATTGCCTCAGTCTTGAGAGGTTAATCACTATCGCGACTAACTCTCGATCGTACTTAGAACATCTTTTATCTTAGGTCCTAATTGCCCTGAACAATTTCGACCTTTACTGGTTTGATCCATACTTTCTCGTGGTTTAACACGTGTCCCACTTGGCATCATTATAATTACGTCATATTTCCTTTATCAATATTTCTATTCTTGAGAATTTTGAATATTACCTTTCTCCTTGTAAAACCTCTAAGGTTATCCTTCAATCGTTCCTCCTGTATTCCCTAGATACAGGGCATATCAAAATACCATTTACTACTACTAGAACCATTGTCTATATACTTCTGAAAAATTTCTCCACTGATCCTTAAAGGTTGTTATTACCTTAATCCTTTCCAATTCATACTGTCAAAACTCATACTATCCCTATTAAGGGTGAAATGCCAACCTGTATGCATTCCCCTAGGATTCGTTTTAAGTTACCGATGTTTTATCCTTAATTTCACCTTTAAAAAGGTACATGCATCCTTCCATGGATAAATCAAGTCATATATCCCTGATAAGGGTGTCTTATTCAATCATTCCCACCTCGATAGTATATGCCTAATTTCACATTAACATCTGTATTCAAAATGAGGTCAATCAATATGGCCTCCAAAAGATAACAACGGTTATCCGCTTTTCTTGCCTAATTTGGTAACGATAACAAGGATGTTCTGGAAGATATTGGTCGTGTTCAACGTGAACCTCTTCTTAATAATTCCTTATTTACTTTTGTTGTTTATCTCAATAGTCACCTCAATGTTGGGATATCTTTCATACCTGGCGTCTCCCTTTCTGGGTATCAAGCCACCGGTCTTACACTTCACATTCTTGAGGGTCACTTCCTTCATCCAATTTTCCTAATTTCTTACTTCCTTGTCTCCTCAGTCTATCTGCGTCTCATTATTTATCCTTCGAATTATCTCAAGGTTTCCTCGAATCCTCCCAACTTACAGGGGATAAAATATATGTATCTCTTATGCCTTCAATTATCAATTTTAACTCATGGTGAATCACCCTCATCCTGACGATTACATACTTTTCTATTTCTATTGCTACGAGTCTTTAGGGTTTCCTCATACCCAACTTCCTTATCATTCCTCAAACTCTATTGCCTTTATATTCCTTTCCACTTCAGTTTCTTTTTTTTTCCTTTCTCTTATCATTATTTCATGAACCAACCCAACATAAGCATCTATTTCAAACATCCCGTCATTCTGGATTCGTGTCCTCAGAACGAATCTTGACAACTTTTACAACTTAGATTCATAATTCATCATACTCGTCTGCCTTTGTTCTGGCTCTAAAGCTTTTACACTATCTCCATAACCTTGGGAAGTACTTTCCTGAAAATAATTGACTGAACTTAAATCAGTTTATTATAATCTCTTGCTCCGTGCCTTCCTTGGTCTTTCACCAGAGGGTGGTCTCTCTCTTAGGAGGGTAAGTGACAAAAATAGTCTTTTGTGGTTCGTCAATCATTTAGAATCTCAAATGATTCCTATATTTCCTTTAGCCAGGCTCTTGCCTCTACTGGGTCAACTTGTTCCTTGGAACACTGAGAGCTTAGCGATTTAAAGGTCCTGAAAAAATTTCCCACTACATTGTTTCCCTCAAGGTGGTGGTTGGGAATAAAGTATAAGTTCTGTTTAGACAGGTCCATGAATTTCCGTATAGGAGTACCGTCTCGGGTCTCCTTATCTCGCTCGACTTTTGCTTTCTTAGTCTAAATATTTCTTCCTACTCCCCATAATTGGGGTCATCTTTTAATTTAAAATCCTCATTTTCCATTTTATTATATTCCGGGTTCTTTATATCTTAATTGCGACCTCCCTGATTATTACATTCAAGGTTTGCCCCTAATCTTATTCCTTGTGGGGGCATATTACTTGGAAAATTTTTGAGAATCTCCGGATATTTGTCTTACTTACTTTGCTTAAGTCTTCCCCTCGTTTAGTCCTTGCACGATTGCAAATTATGAATTCTTAAGTTCGATAAACTTCATGACACTCTCTTAAGTGTTAATAGTGCAATTAACAATGTGATCTTATCACAAACAAACTGCTCTGAACTGAAATTAACGGATATATACATAACCATTTGTTCGAGGGTACAACAAATGAGCATATTAAAGAGAATTATATCATTTGATCTGATCGCTTATAACCCAAAAGTACTACCATAGATAATCATCTAGTCATTAAAACTAATCATCCATAACTTAGGCTAATCCTCCAAAAGCGGTGCTGCATGAAATTCTTGTCAGATTGTTCAGACTCTGCACACTATTATGGATCAAGAAATACGGGCACGCATGACATCCCTAACCTGCTCCATTAAAGCGGTGATGAGGTCTAGGATAGTTGCAAGTAGAGCTGGATCAATCTGACCCTCAAGATGGCCTCTAGCTATAACACGGGTGGTAGCGTCAATCCTTTCCATGCTATGAGCTAATCCTGCCGGAAGTACCCCGCCCTCAATCCTTGGTGTAGTAAGTCGATCCAACAGATCACTCCTAACATTACGGGCCTCGGACAGGCCACCCAAAGTCATGTGATAATTGGCGATAAGAGAAGCCTGAGTGGTAGCATCTAGCAGTCCATGGGGTGCAGGTGGCACAGACCCAGGAGATCCAAACGGATAACCAAGCACGGTATCAGGTGACAATGGTGCAGGAGATAAAGGTGGCATTTCCTCAGTAGGTGATGGGCTCTGTACAGAGGAGGGAACAGGAATTGGTGGAACCTCATGGATGTCTACAGGAACCTCTGGAAGAGGGTCTGATACTGGTATAATTGGGGTCGTGGAAGGCCCCACTCCTTCTGCCCTCATTAACCTTTGTGCCCTTGGTAACTCTTCATCCTCTAGTGCCACCCTCGCGGCCATTCTTGCTCTGGTAGTCGCCCTAACTACGGTCATCAATTCCTCAGCGGTCCTCTCTTCATTCTCATCAGGATCATCCATGAGATCCTCCTCAGCCATAATCCTTTCCGGAATAACATCCTCAACCGCAATATTCTCAATATGAATCTCATCCGGTCCCTCATTAGGGTATTCCATCGGATTCACAATTTGATCTCCAGCTTGTAATAAAACATCCACATGCTGATGCTCCTGAACCTCAGGGTTCGGTGCCCCGCTGCCCTATACGAGAATGAACTATGTTACTATCACGATATTTATAAGGGTTCCCGTAAGGGTTTTAACTGTCAGTACTACGTTAGGTAGCCCGACTATGAACTTGGCAAGAGTTCTTATTATCTTAGTGAACTTATTATCTTTACGTCACATCATCTCTGAGGTTTATAACGCTTAGCTCTGATACCACTTCTGTAACACCCCCAAATCCGGGGTCGGGGATCCGGGTTGTCACGAGTTCCATTTTCCTTAATAACACCCAATCTTAATAATTAATCAACTACTCTGTACTGTGACCCCACAATAAACACACACACCACAAGTTATAGTCTCAGAGATGATCATCCAAAAATAATCACAAGTCGTTTTATTCCACAATTATATGCCAATACACCTTAAACAGGTTTCTGAATAAATTTACATTTCTCTGCCATTATTACAACTCATAATATACATAAGTCTGGTACATCATTAGTTGAAAACTTAGCCTATTGGTAATTTCTACCTCAGCTACAACGGCCTCAACGCTTCCAGAAAGCTGCGGAACGTTTCCTATCCGCTTGCGAATTGGGAGCTTGGTCCTGTTCATCTTATCTATCTGATGTTGTGTGATGAAAGAAGAAAGCAAGGGTGAGCAGTAAGCCCACCAAAATAATAGGTATAATGATTAACAATATATGAGCCTTCTCATAGTACTCATGAAAGTCTTGGTCAAAAGAAATGAACCAAGTTGATATCTTAATACGATGAAGTCGCAAAATATTCAGTATATATATATACATATATACTTTTCAAAATATTGGAAGTCCTCTTCCATGCATAATACACACAGTGTTCCAGTGTATAACTGTATAAAAATATTGTTGCAAGGTGATCTCATATATCTAACCTTGTCTCAACGTTTTTCTGAAAATCTTTGTCATGCATAAGATAATCATTTACTAGATATAAGTTTAAAAGATGAAGTTACAAGATACTCCAATATACTTATATCTTTTGCAAATACTACTTGAACTACCACCGTTCAAGTTATAATTAGTTTCAAAGTTCATCACCCAGATGAGACTACAAGATAAGACTTGAATAGATTCAATCTTTGAAATATCATTATAAATAATGAAGTTACGAGATACTTCATTAAGTTCTGATATATATATATATATATATATCCATATATATATATATATCTCATACATTTCCTGAAAATCTCTGTCATGTAAAGTATGAACAGAGTTATAATATCCAATGAATTTGGAAAGAAAAGAATTTTGGCATAAACCTGATAGCTGATGAGGCAAAGATCCCATTAAGTAACCTATTCTACTAGTAGAAGGATGAATCCCCCACCGGTCATCACCCTGGCCACATAAGGACCTTGTGCTGGACCGCCACCCGGCCTCTTACGCGTTGATGGACTGCCACCCAGCCACTTACACTTTGATAGACCGTACCCCAGCCTGTCGCTTATGCCGACTCAATTAGATGGACTTACTTCCCGAACGTTGGGCAAGTAATCAAATTGTTTTCTCAAAACAGCAACCACGTTGCGAATGTAAAATACACCACAGAGCTGGATCCCCCAAGTTTTGAGCGAGTATTTAAATACCCTTTGAAAGGAAGATCTTAAATATAAAAATGAGTTTTGGGGTCCACTCTAACTTTAAAAATCATTTTGAAGACTCGAAAACATTTTTAAGAATGTTTGGAGTACTACTGATTTATTAAAATAAATCAGTCCCAATATATTTAGAAAATATCTGAATATTATTATTTAAATAATATTCCCATAAAGAATAATCTTTATAAAAATAATTGAAGTAGTAGTTTTAAAACTCATACTTGAAATGGATATTAAATAACCAAAGATATACTTATACGAAAGTATAATCTTTATTTGAATAATCGAAAATAAGTTTGATTATCGAAACATTATTCTTTAATAAAATAAAGAATATTAATAAATAATAAGCGGAGTCATAATACCTCGAATGAATATTATAAATAACATTCATTAAATAAAATAAAGGAGTCATACATCCTCAAATGAATATCCAAGTAATATTAAATAAATAATATAAAGGAGTCATAAGTCCTCGAATGAATATTCAAGATAATATTCATTAATAAAATAAAGTTATCGAATAAACCTTATTCGATTAATAGTTTTGAAAACTATAACCATATATATATATAAATATATATATATATATATAAAATCTACTCGGGATCCTCGACTCCCGGTTTTAGAAAATGTTTTCACCTTTGGGTCCCTATACTAAGGGTATATGCAAATTACCGCTATTCTCTTGCATAGGTATTATCAATTGAACCAACAGACATATATGGCAAGAATACGAAACAGGCATGCATATGTACCATATCACATGCTACAATATATCGCAAGAATTTGCTAATATAACCATCATGCATCTATTACAAGATAATGCATATACAAGTGTATACATCACAACAACAGTATAACGGGTAGAAAACTTGCCTGAGCGACTGGGGGTTACGAATGGCTCGGGACGAGTCTGGTAACCTATAAACAACAAGTAAGTTGGAATTAAACCAAAGTCACTTGTAAATCTATACATTAACCAACTTAGACTCTAACGCTCGCTTTGCGCTTACTGATTCTCTTAAGTCACTCGAGTACCCTCGGCTCCACCATTTTTAATAATTTAACCATTACGAGTTTTAAGGCGATTCCTTCGCGGGTGTCTTACCAACTGCCTATTACACCTTACATAAATGTTTCATACTTCAATTAGTCCTTTAAGGTCTTTAACCTATGTTTCAAATTAAGGTGAGGGGTAAAGGTTCGTATTAAGGTGAGGGGTAAAGGTTCGTTCGCGAAACGTCGTTACTTAAAACGGCCGTTTCTCCTAAACCGTTCATCGGAATCAAACGAACCACATATCAAAACGAAGCTCGTAACATGAACTATATAAACATGGCAATGGTCAAAAACTAGCAGTGAGTTCAAGGGTTCTGATGTTAAGAACAAAAACAGTCAACGGTAAATCGGGCATTACGACGGCTATGTTTACGCGATTTCCAAAATTTAAACCATTCCAAAACAACCACCAACCAATCCCAATTCACAACCCAATCAAAACTCCATCCATCCTACATCATAACAGCCCCAACAACTCCACATTAACAATTTATACTTATTCCCCACATGAACTAAAAGCTTTACTTAGGTTCCTTAACTAATTATCAAGATTTACAACCCCAAAAATACCACAAAACCAACTAATCTCTACAAACTCAACCAAACTTTAAACAATCAAGCATCATGCTTCACATATACTATATCAATCATATTCATTCCTAATTATTCAAAGCTAAGCTAGGGTTTGGAGTTTATACCTTCCTTGGAGAGTGGAGAATCAAGAGAATGGCTTGGAATTACCCTTAAAGTCCTTATCCAAGCTTAAACTAAACAAAACTTCAAGAACAAAATTTTTAGTTCTTGAAAAACACTATTCACCATCTTCTTCCATGATTTTTAGGAAGAGATTGTGGATGAATTAGAAGCTCAAACTTATAGGATAGCTATAACTAATCATAAGGGACCTTGGATAATTACCTTGTGATTTAACAATGGTTGGATCTTGATTTTGAATTTTTCTTTCTTGCTTTTTCCTTGAAAGCCGAGAGCAAGATGAAGAAATGAAATATCTTTGTGTTTTGTGAGTTGTTTGCTTGGTTACTAGCTTTTGATTTTGGTAAATTACCTTTTTAACCATGAAATTTGTGTGGTTATTAATCAACCACACCTCCTTCCCTTATGTCATGCTTAGGTCATCCTGTGATGTCATCCTTCCCTCTTTGTCCTCTTTCCATTGGTTGGATGACATCATCCCCTCTAATCTCTTTGATTAACTTCCTAATTGTTTGCCTAATGACCGCTGATCTGTTATACGGTTCGCTTAACTTTCGTTTTCGTTTATCGTTTGAGGGATCATACCCGGGATCTTATTACTTAGGTTCCCTTAACCTTTCTCAATATATTATATTCCTTTTATGATCCTCTCTTATAATCCTTTAATTTAAATCCTTCTTATCTTGTTACCTTATACTCAATTCTTTTCGTATCTAGTGGATTTCCGGGAAAAATTAAAGTGTTCGGAATTGGATTCTGACGATCTTTACATACACTTATATACCATATAGAGTACTAATAAAATCTCAGAATATCCATACCAGAACCCCTACATAGTGTGGCATGAAAAGTTTTCTCATTCAGCATAATCTGCAAAATCACTATTCATAAGGATTTTAAAAATTTCCAAAAATTGGGGTTATTACAATGATTATCAACAACAATTAGCTGAGAAGATAGTCAAAGTTTATGTTGTTTCTCTGAGAGAAGTCAGAATCTACTACAAGGATGGCACCTTTATTTTGCTGAATAGAGAAGTCATTGAAACATCTTCAACTGCAGAATTTGAGAGAGTGATTACTTTGATGAATGCAAGGGATTCTAGTACAAGGATGTGGAAGGTAGTACTAGCTGAGAGGTTGAGAGAAAGGGATGTTAGGCATGCTAGGGAAAAGGATGAAAGGGAAGAAAGAGAGAGGAAATATGCTGAAGAAATTGAGATGTTTGAAAGAAGATCAAATGAGCTAAAGGCAGGGGGTTGAACAGAGTTTCTAAAGATGAACATTTTCTGAATATTAAGATGGGAAGAGTTTTAAAATTCATTATTCATCTTTCCAATAGTTACTCATTAGATGAATGGATCAAACTAGTGGAAGCTCTAAGTGGGACATAGATTATTGAAGAACTTGAAGTATTAGTCAAACTCAAGGACCTCATTACAAAAAGAATTTGGTTATGAGAAATTCACCTAAGCTTTGTAACTTTGTACTGATGTAACTGCAAGATACTTAAAAATAGTATTTTTTCAATCTGTCAATCTTATTGTAATTGATTTTAGCTTTCGGTTAGTCTTGTTATCGGGCATGAATTTGTGACAGGTGATCTTCTCATAAATTGGGGGAGATTTTGTGCAAGATATGCCTGTATATAACAAGACTAAGTCATATTGACAACCCTAAAGACAGGTTGTATGATAATCTATATTTGTATTCTGTAATTGTATTCCTTGAGTACATAAAAGTGTTTAGTAGATTGGACTGGGGGATTTTTCTGTAAATATCCTTCAAGCTAAGAAATAAACTCTGAAAGAAGATCAAATCTTGATCATGCCTCAGATAAAAGTGTAGCATCTTGAATTTGAATAAAAATGTTCTAAAAAATGCTCTAAGTCAGATATTGACAAGTCACAGATCAAGGGATATTGACAAGCCTATCGAGAAGTCCAAAATGACTTATCGAGAAGTCCCAAGAGATATAGTGTTAGGTAATGAATACAACATAAGGGGTGAATGTGTTTTAGGATATTTTTTAGCTTTTTTAAACTATTTTGGATAAGGTGAACAAAGCTGTTTAACTTATAGAGATATAGTGTTTTAAGTGAATTAATAAACATGCACATAAACACGGTATCTTCAAAACTCACTTAATTTTATATTAAAATCAAGGGAAAATAGATTTTTTCGTCACCCAACTTATCGTGTTTTTAGGAACTTATCATTCAACTATTATTTTATTTCTTTTACTCACTAATGTTAGGTTCGTATTTATTTTTAGTCACTAACGTTAGGTTCAGATTTGATTATTAGCATTATGCCAATTTTTGGTAGCATTATTAAAATATAGTGGTAGTCTGTAATATTTTAATGATTTGATATATGTCTATATCTTTATATATGGTACTCCATATGTCCCCAAGATGTTTACCTTAGAGATGAGAGTTTGACAAGCATTTTAAGGCTCCTAAAAGATGTAGTTTGACAAGCATTTTGGGTCGGTAAGAGTTGCATGAAGGATTTGTGATTTGTGATTTCATTGGATTTTTGAAAGTGTCGTTTGGTAAAATATTGATATGTAAGTTTTTAATTTTTTTAAGTACTTTATAATCAGTTTGCTAATTTGATTATATTAATTTTTTTATTTCCCAATAATTTTAGTACGGATTGTGATGTCTCTCCCTAATAATTTTGGTTTTGAGCTTTGTACCCTACCTAAAAAGTAACAGACGTATATGAACGGATTTTATGCGTCTATTTAGAATGTATATACATCTGTTCTGACCAGATGTTTAAAATAATATGCGTCCTTCCTATAACATATGTATATAATTCAGACATTATACGACTCCTCCATATGCCTAGCAAACTCAGACACATATAAGCTTTCGTATAAGACACATATGACACTTTTTGTACTAGTTATCACTATATTTTAATAATGCTATAGAAAATTGACAAAATACTAATAATCAAATCCGAACCTATCGTTAGTGACTAAAAAAAATCTGAACTTAACATTAGTTAGTAAAACAAAAAAAATTATAGTTCAGTGGTAAGTTTCTAAACACACAATAAGTTGGGTGATGAAAAAATTCATTTTTCCTAAAATCAAGTATGTCTTGCTACAAATTTCTGGGTTCTTTATTGATAAAGAACTCAGCTTCTTACTTGAGAGAGTTACAAACAATTCTAGATCTGTTTGTTACCCTTAAAAATAAAGGACCAGTGTTTACTTTATAGATCAGTAAACACAGGTTTTACACAACATGCAATAACATGTACTAAACTAAGGGTGTGCATGGTTTGGTTCGGCTCGGTTTTTACCGAAAACCGTTACCGAACCGTGTATGTCGGTTCGGTGTGATTTCTCGCTATTA
Organism: Apium graveolens; assembly: GCF_009905375.1. Lineage (NCBI taxonomy): Eukaryota > Viridiplantae > Streptophyta > Magnoliopsida > Apiales > Apiaceae > Apium > Apium graveolens. The sequence continues at coordinate 147,579,316 of NC_133647.1, forward strand.
ACCATAACTGGACCGTTTGGAACGATTATTTTTTGTTCGGCTAACCGTTAACCGGTTTCGGTTTTTTTGGTTATTATTTTTTAAAAACATATTATATATTATAATGCTAAGAAAATTTTATAAATGTTATTTAGTATAATGCTAAAAACATTAATTCTTTAATATAATATTATAAGCAATAAGTATCATCAAAAATTAGGATTAATCGAGCATTAAAATGAATGACTATGCAAAATTAAGATAAGCTAAAACAAATTATGGACTACACACTTGATTTATATGAGATTTAGTACTACTCATAATGGGTATTCGAATAAAAAAATTCTTGATCTATAAATGTGGTATAAAATAGATAGCTATATATATATATGTGTAATAAAATATTTTAAAAAAAATAATATAAGCGGTTCGGTTTTTCGGTTGGTTAGAAGGGTAAAACCGTAACCGTTAACAAACCGTTCCGTCGGTTCGGTTCGGTTACGGTTTTTTTGGGTTTTTATCGGTTTCAGTTTATTTCGATACGGTTTTTCAGTTTTTTGGTCCGGTTTCGGTTTTTCGGTTTTTGTCTGCTCACCCCTATACTAAACCCTACTTTAAGTTATCTAAAGCTTTCCAGTTATGGCTTAGTATAATTTTGCAAATCGTGCATGTCTATGACTTTCCTTTGTCAGTTAATCTTGGCATTTGATATTGTACTCTTCAAGTTGTTTTTGTAGACTTTTCAAATCAGTTATTGATTTGTTTGTTGATTGACAATCTTGGATATTTAACTGGTCCGTATTCTGTTTTTGAGGTTTATATCGAGATCTTCAGTTTGTTATATAGAGAACTTGACATCTAGATAAGTATAATGGCTTATCGAGATCTCCTATTTCTCTATAGTTGTTTTGACTTATCGAAGTCTCTAAGTTCTCAATAAGAGAATTTGGCTTGTCGAGATCTCTGAATTTATGCATGTAGAAAAGACTTGTCGATATCTCCGAAATCTCTATAGGCATATTGACTTATCGATATCTCTGAGATCTCTAGTGAGAGTTTGACTTGTCGATATCTCCAATCTTCACATCTTCAATTTGACTTGTCGATATCTCTATATTCTCTATTACAAAAATGACTTGTCGATATCTCCAATCTCCATATCTTCATTTGTCTTGTCGATATCTCTGAGATTTCTCTATAAGCTATTTTTGACTTATCAATAAGTCATTCTGGAGTTCTCGAATGACTTCTCTATATGACTTGATCTGTGACTTGTAGATTTCTTGACTTAGAATTTTTTTCTCAAAACAGATTTATTCAACTCCAAGCTTCTTTTCACTGTCTCTGAGACATGATCTTCATGATCTTCTTCCAGAATTTTATTCTTAGTCTTGAGACTGTTTACGGAAAAATACTCCAGTCTAATCTATTGACACTTTTACAAACTCAAGTAATACAATTCAAAATGCAAACTTAGATTATCATACAACTTACTTAGGGCTGTCAATTTAACTTAGTCTTGTTATAGTACATGCATGTCTTGCACAATAATCTCCCATAATTTGTGAGAAGATTGCTTATCACAAATTCATGCCTGGTAACAAGACTAACCCTAAGCTACAATGAACAATAAAACAATACAAAAAAATTTGACAGAAATACAACTTTTACACATTAAGTAATTTTTTGATTTTGAAAGATACATTCATTAGACAAATGTCGCATCTCCTGTTTTGTTAGGTCACACAACACTATAGATCGGGGTTGAATATAGTGTTTATACAATCAAATCAATTTATCAACACAAGTATGTAACAGTAATCAAGTATATTTATTAATAAAATCCGTTACAATAAAACATTTGTTCTCTCTCAGTGATGAACAATATCACTAAGAGCTGCTAGGTTACAAT